>NW_010315395.1:0-2223 GCF_000700745.2 Antrostomus carolinensis
GGGCACCTGGTGGCCAGCCAAGGTCAACCCAACACAGTATTTTGTAAGCTGCAAATTCGATGTTCAGCTGTCAGGAATGTTGCCTTAGTTTAAAGCAAAATATCGAACTTTTTCAAAATTCTAATTTTTATGCTGGGAAGCATGATAGAGTTCAGTTTTAGGCACAGGCAATTTCAGAACACTCAATTTAAAAGTAAGAGTATAGATGAAGTTGATTTTGAAAGGTTTTCTCTTCCTGTTAGTTCTCAGGAACACGGACTACATCAGTAAGTGTTTTAATTCTCTCTATCCTCTCAAGGATGGCCGTGCCTATGCTATGATATCAAAGCTAAAAGACTATGTAATGCAGTTGTGTGATTTGTAAAAGGCCTTATATGAAATCCAGGAAGCTGCTTCACATTTCAAAAAAAGCAACAGCAAAGTAACAACTGGTAGGTGGAGAAAGGATACAGCATAGGGTGAACACAAAGGTTGTCCAAACAACCTGGATAATGTATGTGGTCTGAAATAAGACAATTTTGCAGACTACTCTAATGGTGAGGTATATTAAAATTTTATTCTCTTTCCTGTTTTTCTCAGCATAAGGTATCACAGATAAGGGCTCAAACTTCATCCATATTTAATGACAGCTTTACTGTTGCAATGGAAGCTTTCTGTCTACAGATGGATGTCTTGTTTTGAAACTTGCAGGGAAACAATAGTTAGCTTTCAAAAACTGATGCAATCATAAAGTAAGAAGGTTCTTTAGAGAACATAATAAATTAGAAAGCCAATCATTACTTACTGAGCAAAATATTTGCAAAAATTAAATGAAGCGCACAGTGAAATCTGTTTCACATTATTCCAAGTGCATGTACAGTATTTTTTTAAATTGATCTACTAAGATGCATCAGAACACTGCCTGCTCAAACTTTTTAGCTTTCCTTTACACAAATGAAGTTGTTTGCTATTTTGCCATTTATCAAAGCAGAAAAGATCTTCTAGAAAGACTTACTTCATTGATTAATTCCAGAAAAACTGTAATTTTATTTAATATACAGAAGATTCCTAAGACACTGACGTGCTTCTGAAACTTTTCTGTGAAAATTTTTCCTTTAATAGCTTGTATCTTATTCCTCATTCATTTGAATATACACAATTCATTGTGAATTACTGTACACTGACTGTCTCATTTGGCCAACGGCAAATTAATGTCAACAACTGATGTAAAATCAGTATTTATGCAAATAAAAAGCCAAAAGATGGAAAAACTGGAATTCCTTCTCCCAGCCCAGTGCTGCATTGCTGGCTATAGTGCTCACTCTACCTTGCTTATAAAAAAAGCAAATCTACAGCTTCATTTGAGGCTTAATCTTTGCCTTTTCTCAAAAAAACAGCATCTAATTAGCACACAGATGTGCTAATCCAAGACTGGCCCATAGTGGCATCAGTTTTATTGCATGCAGAGGATAGAGGCAGGTTGGTCAGACAGATGCTGGAAAACACTCTCTAGGAAGTCTCTTTTCCTTTCTTCATGTTCTGGTTCATTTATCTCTTTCTAATGTCCTAACTACTGTTTTTCCTATAAACAAATGCCTGTGTGCTGCTACAGTGGAAAGCCTCGTACCACTTGTCATACCACATAATGTAAAAATGAGAGCTTTTAAATTTTAGAAAGCAACCAGCTTGCCTATAAACAACCCTTCTAGGCCATCCTGATAAAATTATTGTGACAAATAGTTCTCCTGAAGCTGTTACCCAGAAGTGATATTTTTCTCCTTGCTATCTAAAAAGTGTGAACTGACTGAATACCTTTGGTGCAGAGAGTCCCGATCCAATATACGCTGTCCTCATGGTTGGAGTGTGAATTGAACGGGGAGGGTGATCTGTAACCTGAACATAGTCCCCAAAGGATCAATACGACATCAAATACACACTACCAAAGATAGCTTGAATAAAAGTAAGAAGACTAAAATGTCCCACCCACCTCAACCCTTAACATGCAAGCAATGAAACCAAACTGACTAGCATAGGAAAGGACTCAGAAAACCAAATCTTAGTTCTTAGCAAAATGATGTTCAAGATTCATCTCTTAAATGTCAAAAGTAACTTTGTATTACCTTAAACATTCGGTTCAATCTTTTCTAACGTAAAATCATCAGAGTTAAATTTTTTAACAGGGGAAGGAGACACATTATTATAGTTGCAGAGCCTGGCTAATATTTCATATTGACAAGATTTTCA
>NW_010315395.1:2240-3675 GCF_000700745.2 Antrostomus carolinensis
AACTACAGTATGACATTAACTTTGTGGCAACACTTCTTAAATGTCTATGACTGACAATATGTTATGAAGAGAGACTGTATCTAATAATTGATTCAACATAGTTTCCATCCATAATCAATTAACCCTGTATGAAAGGAAAAAGACAAAAATTTGTCAATACTGAAGTACCTCAATTGGTTCAATCTCACTAGCTGTAGAAGGAGACCTTGATCTTGAATGGAGGTGAGACTTGCTATCTTCATCCCGTGATGGAGTATTTGATAATGTAAAATTCTCAACTGAGTCAATCTAGAACAATTCAAGAGAAAAAACAACCAAAAAAGTAAATCAAAGACATCATTAAAGAAGACTTATTGACTCTTACCAAAATAAGATATGGGAGCAGTAGAATTCCTAAGAGAGAACTGAGAGGATAAAAATTCCGTTCTAAGCAACTTCCTAATATGGTATTAAAATGCAGTGAAAATTACTGAATATGAATACGTCAAGGCTTCTGCTGAGAGGTGAGCACATGCATAAGAACTGCTAGTTCAGGGCCTGATAAACATTTATAATTCAGCATTTTTAAAGAGTGAATATTTTCTACTGGGTTTTGTCCACTGGTATTAAGAGATTTGTTACAAACGAACTCTCATATAGCTAATGCAATTCACTGCAAACATGTTTAGGAGAAAAAAAAGGGAAAAGGCAGAGCAAACAAGGTACTTCCTTAGGTTAGTGTTAATTATACTCACAGAGAATTGAAGGGGTTTTTGTATCCTATCTGAACTACAAAAACATCCTTACCAAGAATACAGTTTGTTTAGAGGACTATTTTCATAATCCTTGATATACTATGAAACTAAGTCCAACGTAGAACTATACTGAACAACAAGGCATATAGGTACGATCAGGTACCTTGGATAATAGTCATCTTTTGTCAGTGGAACTGAAATAACAGAGAATGTAGGATACTTCCTTGAAAACAAGACATCTCCATATCAAAGTTTTTGGTGTAAGTTTGGTTATTATTTTGGGGTTTTTTGTTGGTTTTGGGGTTCTTTTTTTTTTTTGCTATAGTGATATTTAGTCTAACACAACTAAAAGCTGGAGGCCTACAGAAGGCTCCATTGCATGCCTGGCTTTTCTGGAGCAGTGCTATCATCAGTTCCCCATTGCTAAGAATTTGGCTAGCTGGTACACAAACTAAAATATGCAGCAACATTTACAGAAAGCATTTGAACATTCCAGCGTTTTTTATCTCATTTGTCATTGACATCATACTAAGAATTTGACAAACTTTACTGCTTTTTGGGAATAAAATATATTGCCAAGCCAATCTTATACATGCATAGAGTCCTGTTCTCCAGAAACTCAGTCATGGTAGTGAACAGGTGCAGTTGAAGTATTTTATTTTTGTTTTTCTCCTTTTCTTTAATTTTTACATATATATATA
>NW_010315396.1:0-17752 GCF_000700745.2 Antrostomus carolinensis
AGCCCTGAGGAACACCACTTGTGACTGGCCATCAAGTGGCTTTAGCTCCATTCACCACAACTTTCTGGGCTCAGCCATGCAGCCACTTTTTTACCCAGTGAAGAGTGTACCTGTCTAAGCCTCGAGCCGCCAGCTTCTCTAGGAGAATGCTGTGGGAGACAGTGCCAAAGGCCTTGCTAAAGACCAGGTAGACAACATCCACAGCCTTATCCTCATCCACTACGCAGGTCACCTGATCATAGAAGGAGATCAGGTTGGTCAAGCAGGACCTGCCTTTCATGAACCCATGCTATGCCAGCTGGGCCTGATTCCCTGGTTGTTCTGCATATGCTGCGTGAGCGCACTCAAGTTTAACTGTTCCACGATCTTCCCTGGTACTGAGGTCAGGCTGACAGGTCTGTAGTTCCCAGGACCCTCCTTCTGGCACTTCTTGTAGGTGGGCATCACACTGGCAAGCCTCCAGTCTTCTGGGACCTCCCTTGTTAGCCAGGACTGTTGATAAATGATGGAGAGTGGCTTGGCAAGTTCTTCCACCAGCTCCCTCAGTACTCTTGGATGGATCCTGCCTGGCCCCATAGACTTGTGAGTGTTCAGGTGGTATAGCAGGTCATAAACAGCTTCCTCCTGAATTATGGGGGGTTTATTCTGTTCTCCATTACTGTCTTCCAACTCAGGGGGCTGAATACCCTGAGGATAACTGGTCCGGCTATTAAAGTCTGGCCCCATCCTCTTGACACCTGCCCTTATGTAGTTATAAACATTAATAAGGTCCCCAGGGTCTATATTACATACAGACAGGCTGATGAACCTTTGTATGCTAGTTGCCTTACTGCAATGAACTGGTGAAGAAGAATTTCAGACACTTGTATATACTGTTAATGCACTCATTACTTAAAAATTCTCTTTCTAGTCTTTGGAAAGCACAAGGAGGATTCTTGGCTTGGCCATTGAGGTAAGGAAAAGCTTTTGAATTCCCTGAGGATTTATTAATGTAAGTGTGAGAAGCAGCATGTTAACTATCACAGTGATCCTAATTGCTTTTCTGTCTTTCTCAAACTCTGAGAGGCACCCTTCATTATTAGAAGCTGCTGCTTTAATTCAGTATAAGTGTTGCTAAAAACTTAAACCTAATGTTTTTATATTATGTCAGGTCAGATCACAGAAGGATCAATATCCTTTTTACCTGTTTTCATCTTAAGCAAAATGTCCTAATCTCCAAATGCTACAGATGAGTTATAAAAAGTCTTCTGTGATGGTCAGTTATGGTTTTGGCTGCTGCCTCAATTGCTTCTCATAACATTTTCTGCTTGTCTTTTAGTTTGATTTGCCTGTCAACAATGTGGAAAGGTCTTGCTTTGAGGAGGGTAGGGCTCAGTTGGGTGGGGTAGTAGAGGGTAGGGCTGCTTTTGGTTCTATAAAAAAGTAGGTCTACAGACACCTTTTTACCATCTGTTCATCAGTTTTCATTTTAAAGGTAGTTAAGCATGATGAGGTTCTTAACACCCTTATACATCCTATGTATGAGGATTTACACCCTTGTATATCTCTTTTGTGTTTATATAGGTAACATTGTATTATTGAACTATTCCTCTACACTGTTGTGGTTTGCATTTTATTATTAACTTGGTTGGCTTATCAGATTTATTATAGAGACCTTCTGGTTTTGCACTGCTGTATTGAAATCTGCTTTTATATCTGCAAATAAATTTCTTTCTGCAGTCCCAGGATGTTGGCATCAAAACTATCACCATGCTGGATGAACAGGGAGGTAAGCTCTTTGTTCTTCCTCTCTAACACTAAAATCAGTTTTGTGACTGTAAGAAAAAGGATTATCATTCAAGAGCTGTTGAAACTAAAGACTTTAATAAATACTACTGATGTGAAAATGAGATTTGCAGTTTGGTTATTCCCACGTGTTGGTACATATTTAAAAGAGGTAGTTGAGAGACCATTTTAGTTACAGCACAATACAGCCTCTGCTGCAGAAGCTGTTCCTTTCCACCATAGCATTAATGTAACTGCCTTTATTCTAAAAGCAGCAGCAGAAGCGCTGCTCCAAGGATAGGGAAAATGTTTTTAATATAGCAAACAAAACTTATTGCTAGATATCTTTCTTAAAAGTAAAAAAAAAAAAAAAATCCCAGGAGGTGGGAAAGAAAAAAAAAGCATTAGTCTTGACGTAAAGATAGAACTAAAATTTGTAAGTTCCTGCTTGAAAGAAATGTTAGTATCTCACCCCCACGTTCCCCCAGTCTGTGTTTATTCACGTTGCTTGTTTCTCATCTAGAACAACTAAATCGCATAGAAGAAGGCATGGACCAGATAAATAAGGATATGAGAGAAGCTGAGAAGACACTGACGGAGCTCAACAAATGTTGTGGGCTCTGTGTCTGTCCTTGTAACAGGTCAGTTAAATTGGTACTTCGGTGTGAAGTTCTAGAGTATTTTCACTGGGAGATGGTCTCTAATAAAAGATCTAATTAAAAAATGCTGAATCTTTAGGGAAGCCAACTATTTTGGTTTGTAGAGGTGCATCCTTTTAAAATTGTATGAGAGTAGCTAAAGCTTACTTGTGTCTAACCATATATTGTGGCCCTTTCACTGTAAATACAGCTGCTGTGTAACATCCTGCACAACTGTGCCCTAATCTCCTTAAAGCTTCTATTTAGTACAATACTGTATATGTCTGTAAAATGAGACCAAATTGGACTGCAAATAGCTATATGTAAGTACCTACCTGTGAGAAATTTGACTCCAAAAATCATTTTTTTACAAAAGTACTTTTGTACTAACTTAAAAGGAAGAAAACTTCTGTTTTGGAGAAGGAAAGTAATATTAGATCTCTGGGCATTTAAAAAAAAAAAAAAGTTGATGCTTTAGGGAGGAAGCGAGTAGGAGAACAGACATTGGCATTAAAGCTTTAATCTTTCACCAGTGACTACATAAATTCTTGCAGACCTTCACAGTACCTTTATAACATCAGTGTTATGGCTACCACATCCAAGTCAGTTAAGAGTAATCTAATCTTTTGTATGGCACTTGATTTTTAATTCTAAACAGCCTAAACGATGATCAGAAATCAGTATTATAAGGAAAACAATTATTTTTTGGAGGTGCGCTAGCTTTATCTTTAAGCAGCAAAATTTGACTTGTGTGAATTGCATGTGATCATAGTTCTTCCAAGTGAAGGAGAACTACGTTATCTTAAGAGTGTGACCACTGAAGTGAATAGCTTGTGTGTTCATTTTTAGTTCTTTAGCATGAGCAAAAAAAAAGCTTAACATTCAACTGAGAGGTAGAAATTTAGGTAAAAATTCCTTGGAGCAGCTGAGTCTGCTTATCCAACAGAATAACCCTTTGAGCATCATTTAGGATAGATATGAATGTAGCTTCTGAGGCTGAAAGTCTTAGAGCTTTTAAAGGCAGATAGTTCTGTCCTCACCTCTGTATAGGTGTGCTTACTGGTCATAAATCATAAAGCTAAACTGAAATGCTTTCTGAAATAAATGTTGCTTTTCTCATTTCTATTAGGTTTAGATTATTTAGAAAAGCTTGGTGAAAACAAAATACTGGCAGTACTCTAATATAATCTATGTACTAATAACAATTTACCTGTTTGCTGGTCTTTACTATTCTTTATTCTCCATTCTCTCCTAACACTGACGCTTGCTTTCTAAAAATGAAGACTAGGATAAGAAGCTGTATTCACTTAACTGATGAAAGCGGATTTTAGGACAAGGTCAGTCTTATTAGTGCAGATGTACATTTAACCAGCTGTCTGAAGTGATGCTTCTGTTGGATTTGTGCTTGCCCGTGCATGGTGTCTGCATGTAGGTCTCCTTGTGACTGTGATGTGTTGTAAATACTGATGTGAATAGAAAATGTCAATTACTATAGAGCATATTAGCTGTGGAAATGTTGAACAACTGCTTGAGCCCTTGCTGGTTTGACAGGTTGTATAAATTGCTTTAATCTTACAGAAATGAAGCATGAGAAAAGTGAATGTATAGTAATTTGAAAAACAGCTCTTAAAAAATAAATGAGGTGATGAGAAGCTTTGTTCTTAACTGTACATAGTTTGAGTGACAGCTCTGTTTCTAGCTGTCTACTTCAGATGTGCAAGTAGTTCTCAGGACACTTGTTTTTGTTCAATAAATTCCTCACACTTACCTCTGGCACCTAAGACTTTGCTAATCCAGAAGCCAAGCATACAAAGCTTTCCTGCTGTTGTGGCTTTAGTATGAATGAGATTAAAATGTAATGCTCAATCTCCTTGCAGTAAACTTAGAGGTATTTAAGTCTGTGCATGCACAAGGAGCTAGAATTGACTAGTTCAAGTTTCTTTAGGGTTCTGCTGGGTGCAACAGTTAAATTATGAACTGCAAAATAATTCCTTTTCTTCCCCTCAATGTATTCATACTAGATTACTTTTCATAGGATGTGACCTACAAAATACAATTTCCCATTTTGATTACATAAATACCAGAAGAATGAGGGGAATATTTCTTCATTACAGATAATTTCACCCCTCTTCAAATTTGAAAAATCTTGGCTACTGAAAGGCACTATAGATATAGAAATTGATTACCTGGAATTATAAAGTTAGATGTACTGAAAGACACTACAGATTTCCCTTCACAGGCTTTTAATAAAGCAGAAAAGTGGCAGTGGAATCTAGATTATCTGTCTTAAACCTGAAAATTCCAGCAAGCAAGATGAACATGAGAATATTCTTCTCAAAATATTCTTTAGAGTTCATGAGAACTGACCCCAATTTAGATTAGTTCATTTTCTGTTATATTTTCTTCCCATCTTGCTTTTGTAGATATGTGATTCTTGAGATTGCTTCATGTCAGTGTGCTTTCTTTAGGTTTTTTTTTCCTCTTCTGAATCGTGTGGTAAAAGTGTAATGGTAAATTTTTTTTATGCTCTAGTACAATTGATTTGCAGAATGAAAAAGCTATTTAAACATGATTACTGTTATTTCATAATCAAAATTAAGCTGAGATACATTAAAAAGAAAGACTTAGCAACAGAAAATGTTTGACAAACACTAAAGATTAATGGCTTTCTTGCACAGTGTAGCTACTTGTATTTGATGGAGTTTTTCCTTCATCCTCATTTCTTCCCTGAAAAGTAATTGATACTGACTCCAGACTACCAGACTAACTGCTGTTGTAAATGCAACTTTATCTTGGTGACAGCATAAGCCTTCCTGTTACTGTCATAAGCTTCCTGTCTTCTGGTAAAGTATATTACTTAAGGAAATTACTGTGCTTGTATTAAAACTTAAGATCAAATTAATCACCTGTCCCTGAAATAATTCAGTTATATTTGTACTATCGTGATATAAGAAATAGTATAGACAAAACTTTGTACAAAAACTAATCTCTTTCAGGCACAAAACAAATGTTTCTGAAAATCCTAGATTAATACAGAACTTCAGTCAGGAAGCCATATTTCTGATGTAGCAGTTCAGATTTCTTATTTTTATGGAGTAGGACAAAGAGCTTTGAGGCTAGCAAGGCATACAGAACAACCTGGGGCGATGGAACAGAGAACTCAGCAGATCATGTGATATCCATGCAACCAAGAAGTATAAATCAGCATCAGCCTCAGACTTCTGGAGGACCAAGTGGTGGATATATCACAAGGTTTGCTTCTTCATATTTCTCAATCTCAAATGCAGAAATCTTAAGTACTAGTTGTCAGCTTTCAGGTGCATTTTGGGTGAAGTTGCTAAATAGTAAGATTTTTTTACTACTGCTTAGAGGAACTGTTACTGCTGGAGAGGAGATGACAGGCACCTACACTTTAAGTATTGTAGTGTTCATCTTACGCTTTCATTTTTTTCGTAGTGGTGGTATTATCAGTCTGTTTCTGGATGTGAGGACTAGAGCTTAGTGTTCAGTTATTGAGGGGACTTTAAAATATCATGGACTTTTCTTGTCATAAAGTATATATTTGGGACAAACTCATGTCTTTAGCTTCCTCTGGTAGCTGTTATTTTAAATTCTAAGGCTGTTCTTGTAATAGCAGCTAGCTTAGCACCCTTTTTTGGTGGGCTGCTTGCTTGGAATACATGGGGTTTTAAAAAGAGAAAAATATACCTTGGCTTGAATACATTGCTTGCCAGATAACTGTGCAACAAACAATTTCTATTAAAGCACATTTAGGGTAGGGAGAAGCAAATTCTTGATTCTTGGAAACATTGTCTTAATTATTTTAACAGGATAACAAATGATGCCAGAGAAGATGAAATGGATGAAAATCTTGCTCAAGTGGGAAACATTCTTGGGAATTTGAAACACATGGCTTTGGATATGGGCAATGAGATTGATGCCCAGAATAAACAAATAGACCGGATAAATGTAAAGGTAAGTGTCAAAGATGTTCTCTGCCTTCAGCCTAAGCTGAAGAAGTTGTTGCTGAGAAGTTATAAGGAATGGCTTCACTGTCATATGTTCCTGTATTTGCAGTAAATATGCATTATACCATCCTCTAGGTTGCAGTGATTTGAACAAGAGATAAACCTGGTGTTTGGGTATCTATCTGAAAATTCAAATGCTTCAGAGTGTCAGGAAACCTAAAAATGCAGCACAGGTCACTGCTGCCTCTGAAAACAGCTAAACTTGATTGGATTAGAAGTGCAAACATTTAGTGGGGCTGTAACTGGCGGATTGTTGCTCACAGGGACTCTTGGATGTAATAGGGAACAGATATTTTTAACAATAGCAAGATTCTTTTGGAATTCCGAAAAAAGTCACTGTAATCATTGCACATAAAATAAAACACAGGTAATTCATTGCCCTGATACTTGTGGACAGGTTAATACTGGTGCTGATGAGACTTCGGAATAATAGGATTTGTATGTGCACAGGGACATGGTCTGCCTTCATCTGCACATGAAGTTACTTGTAGCCAGTAACGTCTATTATTATTATTACTTTAAATATTAATTTCCCAAAACAGATTAATCATGGATAAATGTTTCAGGGGGGTTTCTTTCAGAGGGCAACTTAGGAGGAAGTTACTTGTATTTTAGAAATCCTCATACTCTGAAATGGATAGAAGTTATTTTACAGGCATCCTGGTTAAGAAAGGAAATTAAAGCTTTAATGAATAAAGTATATTAAAGATTAAAAATCAGCAGAATTGAATACTAGTTGCTGTAAAATTATAGAATTAAGACAAAATGAGAAGTTAAAGATAAATGTCCAGCAGGGTTAAAAGTAAGAGGAATGGAATTTTCACAATCTTACAGATCTAGTCTAACATAAATGCTGGTTGTACCTATGTCAGCATCTCAATTTTGTCTAGTAATTTAGGGGTTGTGGTATTACAAGGCCAGTCAACTTCATCTTATGGAGGATGCCTTAATTGTCTTTCACTGTTCCCTGAAACTGCGTATGTGAGGTGATTATCAAGTAAAAGAACTGAAACATTTTAAAGAACATTAGAAAATTTCATCAGAGCTTAAAATGAGGTGTGAAATTCTTGCAGCTTATAAGGTGGACTGAAAATTTTCTGGTCAAATTAACTGCAAGTGGGAATTACTGTCTTTAGTGGTAGTGTTTCTGGTAGCTTCAAGCACCTGTTTTGGCCTGATGATCTTTCACTCTGAATGTATCTTGCTGATCAAGTCTTACTAACTATTAAAGTATGATGTAAACAAGTTTGAATCGGGTTCGAAGATCAAAATGTTGAGGGTAAATCTCCAAAAGGACAGTATCATCTAAAGAAACGAAGAACAGTATTAAGCTTAACTTCAGAATAGAGTTGATGCTTTTATTTTTATTTTTTGGAAAATTAAAAATTCCAACTTACCTGGGAAATACATAGGCTTGACTGGGTGACTTTTGGTAGCCTGCAGTGTTATGCAGGACTCCTAGTCTGAACAAGCCCCTAACAAAAGCTTATGTTACTGGCTTTTTCTTAAAAGATCTAGTAGCTAGATCAGTGTGTTTCCAAAGTGTGTTAAGAGATTAGATTCTTACTTTTCTGTAGTAGATTCATGCCCTTCCCCAACCCTTGACCTGAAGGACAGGAAGGAAAGTGCAGGAGGAAAGGGTGTGAACTGCCAGTGTCTTCTTCCTAGCCATTGCAGAATGAAGGTGTGAAATGGCTAATACTTGGTGCAAGTCAGAGCTTCTCCAGAGTTCCACTCCTCATGGTGAGGCCAGAGGCTGGTTTTGTGCTTGTTACCCCTCCTGCTCGTTCCCCACTGCAGGCTGAATAATCGGGGAATTATTTCAAAGCTCCTTATCATACCTTTCAGTAGAACTGTATTTTGATACTAGTTCAGCTTAGAGACTGTGGCTGACTTTTGATGCTTTATAGTAAAAGAATTATAAAGTGTTTTCTTACAGATACCATACTACTATGACACTAGGACACTGGAGTGTGTGTGAATGACAACCAGGGATTTGCACTAAGCAAAATAACTCTGACTTCACGCCCATAGGTCACTTCCAGTTTTGACTGTTACTTCAGCCCATAACAACAAAGCTGCTCTGTAGAGGTCCTTAAGATATCTAAGCACTTGGAGAGGGAATTTTTACCCCCTTGTTCTGTTAATATTCTTCCTGATTTGCTGAGGCAAGCTGCTGTATGTTTCAAGGGTCAGCTAAAGGCTAAAAACTACTTCTCCTGATTCTGTTTCTGCTGGAATTGACAGCATATGCTGGCAGGGGGGGGATTACTTCCAGCTTATAAAAGTTGCTCCCCTTCCACCTACCACAGTGATCATACTCTGCAATTCAGAAGTTCACATCAGTTTGGATTTTTGAGTTGTTTTGCGTGAAGTCTGCAAATGATCTTTGAATTTCTCTTTCAGGCTGATACAAACAGGGAACGCATTGAGCAAGCCAACATCAGAGCCAAGAAACTAATTGACAATTAAAGCCTGCTGTCATTGTTCAGTGACACTGTCTCTCCAGCTGCAAGCCACCGTATTCATGGATCTGTGAAAATTCTATTCTGAAATAAGAGGGGCTGGGAAAAATGAAGCAGTACCCTTTCTATAGGGATTAATTTTCTTCTTTTTTTTTTTTAATTGCTTCATGTAAACATGGCCTTGACTCCAAGAAAGCAGCCAATGTAACTTCCTCCTACTCATCTGCCTTCACTTTCTTCAAACTGCTCAGGGCTAAAAGTGTTATGGCTTTGAGAATTTTCATGCATGTCTTATTCTCTCTCCCAGTCTTTCTTTTTTTCCTGCACCCAAAATACAGTCCTTCATTGAAGCTGAATAAGCAGAGTAACCTGAATTCACAGTTGTGTCAAGTTGGAGAGGGCACTTTGCACTGTTTGAAATACCTCATAAGTTCAGTGTCTTCACTAAAATAGGGACTTGGTGAATATTGTCTGACTTGTATCTCTAGCAGGCTAACCGTAGTTTTTCGTTCCAAACCACATGATTGGTTTGGGGTTGAGTTTGTGGATTACAGAATTGAAGAGGCCCACTACTTATCACTTGTGGGTTGAGGGCTTTAAAACACTTCCTAACCACATAACTTTAATGTAAAGGTAAACTGGAGGCATATACAGGTTTCCACTTCTTTCTTGTGAATTGACATAGTTTTGAAGGCCATGACTAGGAAATTATGCTGCATTGTTCTGATAATATTTGTTGTGTGTATATATACCTGATCTATACCCCATGCACATACGAATAGAAGAAAATAAAATATTTCCCTGAAATATTTATTTGATGGAAAATTTTATGCCCCTCATCTAAAAATTAACTTTTAAGTGTTTGAATGATGTGTTGTAACTGGAAGAAACTGAGTTGAGAAGCATGGAGCTTTCTTGTGTCCTGTATCAGATTCTATTTTGGCCAGTTTTCACTGGAGTTCAGTTTATGCCTTTCTCCAGTGCAAAATAATGACAGATCTAGTGTAGAGTTTGCTCTCAGCAGTGACTCTGGGGGAGCTTCTTAAACCTACTGAAAACAGAGAAGCTTATTATGAAACTTTTGTCACAAGTCTGGAGGAAGCAGTACCTATTTAAGAACTGTATGCTAGTTCTAAATAAATTAGTTCTAAATAGATTCCTGACTGGTTTATTATTGCAGACTTTAGGACTAGCAGTTAGAAATATTACACATCTGAGTTGCTTGCAACTGAAATGTTACTGTTTTGTTGCAGAATAGAGGAGTTTCTGACCAGGTGAGGTAAAGCTCTCTTCCTGTGAAGAAAAACATTTTGGTTTTACTGTAATATAACCAGATTTATTACCAGGATTTTCTTTTTTTTCTTTTTTTCTTTTTTTTTTTTTTGCTAGTAAAGTGCAAGTGACCTATATAATTTTAACTCCACCCAGCAATATATCATGCCTGTTTTAAAGGTAAAAATGATGCTTTGGACTAACCTGTGATACTCAGTGTTGGATGGCAAAAATCTTCAAATCAATTGGAGGAATAATTAAAACTAATAGCAGTATGGGGGGGTTATTTGGAAGGACAGTACACAAGTATCCTGTAGCCATTAATAATGAATCCCAGGGACAGAGAGATGACACTAATCTGCTGAAATGTAAGACAAACAGTTAAGTGTTTTGTTTTCTTTTTAGTAGAAATACAATCAGTATTACTGGTATTTTCGCACTTCACTCCCAGGACAACTTGGTATTTAAAGAAAATAAACAAAAAAAACCAAAACAAACCCCACCTGACCAAAGGATGGAGCTGCTGCATGTAACAGATAGGCCAGTGGTAGACTGTCTGATGTGAATAAGGTAGTCATTTTTAGGGGAGTGGATACTTTGGTAGTGTGCGTTGGCTCCTGTCTGCCTTCCAATAATTGTTGGAAAACTAATGAATTTTAAAAGCTCATTACCTAGTCAGTTAGTGAATGAGGATTATGTGTTTAAAAACATAAGTAGCAAGGAAGTACTTTTAAGAATATTGCCTAGTAAATTTCTAACTTACAAACTTCAGGTTAACCGAAGGAATATTTGTTGCTGGTTGTGAAAGCAAAGTATGTGTTATTTAATGATGATTGTCTCCTGGAACAAAAGAATAAAGGAGTTACCTTATTCTGCTTACAACAGTGCAAACCTGCTCTGCAGCATCTGGACATTTGAAACATTGAAATGTTTTTCTCCCTTGCAATTAAAAGTCTATGTTCTTGACTTCCCTGAGCTCTAACAGCAAATTAGCATGTTGTCTGAGAGTGTAATGCAATTGGTATATCAGAATTGTAATACTGCTGTGCATATCACACAAAGAAATAATTTCTGAGACTCTAAGCTTGATTATTAGCAGAATATCAGTACTATTTTCTGATGCAGCAAGAGCCAAATCCGTGAGGGAGTTGATGCCTTTATGTTTGTGAACAATACAGTCTGCTTCTTGGATTGTCTTACTGTTGTCTATAGAATAGCTGCTTCATTTCCATATCTATGGGATGGAATCAACACTTGTACATCTTTGTATTTCTGAATGCTATTAAGAATGAAGGTTTACAGTTTCTGCTTTTGATTGTTAAACTATATATTGTGCACAAAAAATACATACTTTTATAACTGAATGTGTTTTAAAACTATTTTGTCTTGGAAATGGCTTCATTTATTTTCCTGTCCTTGAAAAACTTGGCAGATCTAGCTGCTACTATGCAACTAGGAAGTTTCCCTTCTATTTTTAGTTCACAGAAATCCTAATGCTAACAAAGGAATGGGTGTGGTTGGGAAGAGAGGAATATTGTGATCTTTTTTTAACACTAGCTTTCATCCCTGTGTTAGAAGTAATACAGACACAGAGTCCGATTATAGATTTAAATCGGGTTTATTAGATATAGGTGAGCAAAGCAGCGCGCTGGGCGGCCGGGGAGTCTCTGCTCTGCCAACGGCTCCCAGATGGGGTAATAGAGCAGTCCTCTTTATACCCCCTCCAGGGCAGTTGAGTCCCTTATCATTTATGATGAGTCGTTTTAGTTGTTGACAACTCCTTGTGATGGCCGTGATGTGTCAGTTTAGGTTATCTGATGCAATTCACGGGTCCTCCGGGAATTGCCGGGCCGGTCTGTTGGACAAATACTCACAGTCGCCTTTCTCGGTTTATCCTTTAGGCAGTTCTGTCGTGATTGTAGATTTTACAATTATCATGTCTACATCGCTTATATGTAAATACCTAAACTTAAGCCTTGACTAAATAACAGGATGCATGAGCATCATGGTGACATAACTCTGTGGTTTGACATTTAACCATTTGCTTAAGTCTCTGGCTCTTACTTAAAAGAACTGTTAAATTAATTGTTTGATTGTTTGATTAGCAAATTATTACTTATCACACCTGTATAATCAACATCACCTAACTTCAGACTATGAAATATGTCCACCTTTCCTTTGAAGGACTGTGATTTGACATGGGACTGTACTTCACAATGGTGAAGGAACTAAGTAAAATAAACTTTCCGGTAACACATGCCTTGCAAATACCTAGTCCAGTAGGTGAAATGTAGTGACAAAGCAATTTCACTTGCGAGGTAATTTAAATTGTATTTTCTCTGATACTAGAGACTTGGATTCCCAGAATGCTCTTGCGGGGGGAGAGGTTGGGGGGGAAATACAGACTTGTGTTGACTTGCGTTGACTTGCAGCAGTTTTGAGCTGCAAGAGAGAATAGCATATCTGGGAATGGCTTGGAAGAAGTACTTCTTAAATAGTATATTTCTACCAGTAACTAGGAAAAAAAAAATTGGGGACAGCCTGCATATGTAACTATTCTGAGCATGCAGCACATGTCCCATGGGTACATGTAAATGATGATAATTAGTAAATTCAAGCTAGCCTACTCCTTGATGAAAGATGAATTAATCCTCTTAACACAGGGGCAGCTATAGTATGAACTGCAGCATGTGCTGCTAGTGCAGCAACTTGCAGAACTTTCCTCTGCGAAGGCTGCACAGTCAAACCATTTGCTGTTTTTACAATGCAGTGACTTGCAGTTGCTAATTCACCTTTGCTACACTTGAAACAGCAATACACGACCTAGATGTTGATTGAATAGATGGATAAAAAGTTTATCTTACTGTAGTGGAGAACTGGAGAGAAAGTGATACAGGTCTGAAATAAAATACATGAATGGTTTATATTATGTTAACTAGGGTAACATTTTCTACCTTATTAATTCCAAAACTAAAAAGCTTGAAGTGTAATTTTGCTTGGAAATGTTTTCTAGTGTTACTTGTAGAGTGGGGGTGATGAGAGGGGAAAACTTAAGAAACTCCCAGTATAATACTACCAGTAGATTTACGTACAGTGCTGAAATGTACAGAACAGTGTTCTACTAAGTGACTTAGTTACGGTTTAGTGCTGTGAGCTAGAACATGTGAGGCTATCAGCAAGCTTTTTTCTGGAAACAGAAACAGTCTTCCTCTGCTCTGGAACAAATTTGCTTAATCCAGAACTAACTTTGCACCATTCAGTATTTTGCATGGTGTTTTCTCCCTTTTGCTTTACAAATTTTTTTGATAGCTGTCATAACTCCAAGGTAGCAAAGGAACCTAACAGTGAGTAATTAAAAGGTTTCTAAATTATCTAAGTGATCACATAAGAGAAATGTTGACTTGCATTCTCAAATACTTCCAAAAGCAGTATGATATTTTCTTTATAGCAATGCTAACTGCATATTTTTTAAATGTTCTGATCTACCATCTCTTCTTACACATCTTTCTTGAATAAGTAAATAAGTAAAAGAATCCCGATAATGCTAAATGAGAGAAGCAGCATGTCTGAGCACAGATATTTCCAGTCAAAAAAACAAAACAACAACAAAAAACCCACAGCACACTTCCAAGTACATATGTATTGATGATAGACCAGTCCTTTGTAGTTGTCACAGCTGGTGAACACACAGGGGAAATCTGCTGAGGGGCTTTGTTCTGTGGATGTCTCATGTATGGCAAATATCTAGAAAAAAATACTTCAAATGAGAATTAGGTATCAAGTGGAAGGAACTGAAGCTTAAAAGAAACCTTGGATTTCAAACTTCATTTTGGGATTTGCACATCAAAATCTGGAGCCTTAGTATGAAGCTGAATAGATTTCTGACTATACAGGGCTTTACATCATGGCAACAGCCAGGCTCTGTTCTTAAAGCACTTCCCTAGTTATGTCTTGCAAAGTTGCCTTGTAAACATTGTTGGCTGTCAGCTACTCTTGGATGAAGTGAGTAGTTTTTTCCATAAAGTAACACCTGGGATGGGGGTTCTTAAGTAAAACTGGTTCCCTGTTTAATGATGGATCACATCCATCCTTTGAATAAGGAGCTGATATTCCCTAAAACTCCCTTGTAACAGGTATTGCTATGTAGCCATCAGCAGGGTTAGGGAACTAGCTACCTCTTCTGAGCATCTTACAAAACCACTTATAGCTAATCTTAATTATAGTTGTTATATTGAAGAATAAGATTGGCACAGAGGTCACATCATTTTTCTTAACTGCAGATAGCATAAGACATTGAATACATTTAATGATTACACCAGCAACTTCAAGGAGTTTGCTGTCCAAACACCTTCTATGTCTCATGTAGGAAAGCTAAGATATAGAAAAGGAGTTAATGTGAGACAGTTTCATAAGGAAGAGATGCATCCATGCTTATTGTGCCAAGAAGTGTACTTCGTACAGCTCCTACTTCACTGTTGTGACTATGCAGTACGTAGTAACTGAACTGCTACCAAAGTGCTGACAGACTCAAATCCTCTGCCTTCTCAAAGCAGCTGAAGTACAGCTGTTACCAACAACTGATGGAACCAAGTACCTAAGTGGTGGCTTTCAGTGATAGCTTAGTAGTATTTGTTAAAGTGACAACAGCAACAGTTACACCAAGTAAACTTGAACTGATTTTTTGAAAATTATTTACTAAAATAAACAAGTACATTTTCCTTTTCCATGTAAGTTACATAATTGCATACATTTTTAGCTCTTTCTAGGTGCTTTTGGTGATAAGGCAGCAGCAGTAGGCTGACAACTAAAACTTTCAGCATTGCTCTGTATACAAGGAGTCAGTGCAAGGATATGATATTTTCCAGTAATACACATTTTTACTGAATACACTGAAGATGAACCTCATTTTTCTTTGATAAAGCTCAAGCAGAAGGGGACCGTAGTGCAACTTTTGCTTATGGGAAAAGAAAGCCTATACAGTAAAATATGAATGAAGGATGCTCAAACCATTAGCAGTTAATAAAACAGCCACAACTATTTGTGCTTCATAAAAAAAAAAACTTATACAGGTTATAAACTAAAACCTCATCTGTAAAAGTTTTTCTCTGTAGAATAGTGTTTACTGCTATACATACAGTGTTTCAGATCTGCTTTGGTGGTAGAACGTCCACGTGCTATAATAGAAAAATGTTTCCAGAAGAAATAATCCTCTTACAAATCAATAGCCAGCTTCCTGACAAAAGGGAACGGGCAACTTTGAAACGCTCGTTCCCTTTCTCTGAAAGAACAAGCCCTGACAAAGGAGAACATGTATTGTGTTAAAAGCTATAGTGGCACAAAAATCAAAACTGGCCCCTGGGCAGGTTCATCAGTTCAATACCCGTGTTCTCTAGTTCAAGTTTATTCAATGGGGCCTTAACAGACCGCATCGGACTACTAGAGGAGGAGTACTCTGATCATCTCCTTCATCAGTCTTGGTTTAAGTCAGTGAAGCAGGTGCTTCAGTCACTAACTCTTCTTACTGGGAATACACAGCGTCAGAATAATGATCACGCAAACTTCTTCTTTGTAGCTGTAAATCGTTCCATGTACTACAGAGAAAACAAAACAAAAAATAAGATTCAGAAATTAATACAAGGTTCATTACTATTGAAAGTAGCTAAGCTCCTGCTCTCAGACTTAAAAGCACTCTGCATCTAAAGCATATTTTCATTTCCCAGACACAACCATTAGAGATTTAATTACAAACAAACAAAAAATTTCTGCTATTTGCTGTAATTCAGATCAACATTCTGACAAAGTCCCCACAGTGCTCAACAGTCAAATCTCAAGTGCTAAGGATGAACTAGCATTAAAAAATTCAGAATGCTGCATAACAGGAAGCATCCATTATTTTTTGTCCCATCAAAGCGAAGACACACACGTGTCATCATTAGCTACCCTTCAAAAGATGCTAATGAAAGAACACTGATCCTGAATCCTATGAGAAAATTAATCTTTGAAGAACTCTTGAAATTCTTTTCAGAGATTAGTTATGAATCCAGTAACAGTGACAATACCAATAGTCTATTTGTGCTTTTATTCACCAGCATAAAAGCTTACTATTCTGAGGAGGTACTAGGTGAGCTACTAACCAGAAGCTGCTTCTTTAAAAAAAAATTAAAAGACCAAAAAAAGAAAAGACAAACCTTGTCATAACCTTCCAGTTCTCTGAGTTTCTTGATTTCAAAGAGGTTACCTTCTACTGCAAGCAGTGAGATCTGGGAATCACTGAGGATACTTTGAGGAAGCATGCTGAGTTCTAGACAGTTTTCTTCTAAACGCAAGACTTTGAGGCGTGGACAGTGGGAGATCTGCACTGAGATCTGGGAAATCTGGCAGAAATTAAAAAAAAAAGACCCACAAACAAACAAAAAGAAATGGGATTAAAATGTTAGTAATCTGTGATTACTTAAAGTGATTTGTTTCAGACTAATATGGAACCATTACCATGCTATAATTATAACTACATCAGTAACTACTTAACAACAACGTGTAAAATGTGTAAGCAGCAATGATAATGGTCAAAAAATCCAAGTAACTTATTTCTCCTCCATTATGACAGGCAATCTACACATCTGTTTATCAGATTCCTACTCAAGAACTGTTCAAATAATTTACTGTATGATTAAATTCAGTATTTCTTATTTAGTTAAATCAGGCAGTTGAATGTATCAGTACACAAATTCTAGTTATGATCCCTCATTTCTGTTGTGTCCAGGAGATGTGCTTTATCTGTAAAGTTTTGATAGTCTCATCTTACATTCTGTGGATGTACTAAGACCAAGATAAATCACGTCCTAAATCTACATGCCCACAGTATCTCAGTTAACAGACCTGATTCTGATTCAGATTGAGCTCAATAGCCTGCAGTTCTCCAACAGTGTCAGGTACATTCTGGATCTGGTTTTTGGAAAGATCTACCACATCCAAGTGGCGAAGACCACAGAGTTGTGTAGGCACAGTCCGAAGCTGGTTTCCAGAAAGGCTCAGGGTTTTGAGAGCTGAAAGTTGTCCAAATGCAGCTGGTAGCTGCCTCAAGTGATTGCCATTCAAATGTAGTGTTTCCAGTTTTTTCAGTTTACACAGCTCCTCAGGTAAAGCAGCTAGAAATAAATAACAGAACAAAGAGATGACCTAAACAAAGAGCAGTAAACATTCATACCTATTTAATTCAAATAAGCTTCTGCATGGAAAACGGTGCTGTATTACCGTAATTTCTCACAGGATTCTTCCCCATTTTCCAATGAAGGCACAGATCCCTGCACAGAAACTTAAACCCACTAACAACACGTGCTTTTTAACCATCTTCCATAAATATCTTAAAAGTAATCTGCAGACAAGGCAGAGCTTGCCTTTTTCACAGGTTGAAAACACTACTCTTGGAGGATTTTAGACTATTAGTTACACTCTTTACTAACCACTTTGCCAATGTATTCTATGACATTTGAAGTACCACACAATTCACAGCTTCAGGTCTGCTGCAGCCCTTTAGAGCTATTACTCAACTCACTCAAAAGGAATCATAGAATCACAGAATGGTTTG
>NW_010315397.1:0-1857 GCF_000700745.2 Antrostomus carolinensis
AAAGAAATTCTTCCTCACATCCCATCTCAAGGCTGTTTCAGCCACTGTGACCATCGTTCAACCAACACGGTTGACTCAGTTAACTCTCCAGCTCTGTTTTTCCAAGCTACCAGACTTTGCAAATGCCTGCTTGCTGCTTGGTCTTCAAAGGATGGTGTTGTCTCATGAGCTTAACAAGAATACAAGTGTTTGATGATTTTCTAAGCTTCTCTCTTTTTTAAAACTCTTTTCTTTTTTCATTGCGGACAGCTACAATCAGTTCTAATCTTGTAGTAAGCCCTCTACATTTCTAATTTTATATGGGGACTATATTTCCTCTTGACCCTTCACAAGAAGAAACCAGCTCTTGTTATTCCAAACACATCCATAATTTATCTTTTACAAGCCTGACATCAAATAGGTTGCTTCTCCGATGCAATGAAAAACTCGAAATTCATATTAATTTTAAAGGGTGAAGAGTGTGAGCACAAGCCCTTGTAGATGAAAGAACGTGCTTCACAGTTATTTTATTCAGTGCAAAGGAGGTTTTAATACAAACAAGACATGTTGAGTTTTGTCTTGTTTTGGGTTTTGTTTTTTTTTTCCTGAAACAGAAATATATAATAAAAATCAGATACTTTTACTTTTGTTGGATGAATGTGGGGCTGTTTTAAAAGCCAATTTGCATATTATTACATGTTATTAAATTGATTTCATGTTACCGTTTTGGCACTGCTCTAACCTCACTCTGAAATGTGTTTTCTCTGCTCTCTCTCATGCTAAATGGCAGAAGCTTTGAGGTCAGGGAAGGAGGAAGGCAGGGAAGTCACCACCACCACCACCCTTAAGCTGCCTTCTTCTCCTGGCCTTCACAGGCATCATCCAAACCCATGAGTAGGAGAACATCTCCGCCAGCTGGGTCTTCATCTCACCCACCACTCAGCACCCTCAGCTCCACCCTGAGCTCCCAAACCCTCGCACAGGTCATGCTGTCCCATGCAGGTGTTGAGATATGAGTAGAGGACCACGTAGACCATCTGCCTCACCAGAGCACTGCTGAGTTCCTGGCATCAGTCAGTCCTTGGATAATTACTCAAGGCAGCAGCTAGTGATGACTTTGAGCACACTCACCAGCCAGTGCTGATGTTTGATCTGATAGTTTTCAACCAAATGCTTTTAGATTGTGACTTTTTAAAAAGTTGGGATTTTTCCCAGCTTTGGAAGTCTGTCTTTCCTGCCAGGCTCATTGGTTTAGCTTCTCCTCTCCAAAAGGAGCCCCAACCAGATGATCTCCAGGCAAGCTAGTTGAGTTTGGGCTTTGTTTTAAGGGCAGAGGACAAAACTGCATCCTCTGGGTATTTCAGTTGAAACGGGGTTGTGTTCCTCATAGGGAATGGATTTGCTGCTCATACCTGTGCAACCTGGAGCCCAATGAGAGCCCCAAATTAGACCCAGAATTGCTCCAAGGAAATTGTGTGTTTACCTTTGAAGTCTGGCTGGGGTTTTTTAGGGGATTACTCTTTAATTAACTTCCACACAGAGCTGGAAGTCAATTATGCAGGTGAGGACTTGCCAGGGAAGTGATGCTGACCTACCTGCCCTGAGAAAGCATAGTTTCCTCCGAACACAAAGAATTTATGCTTCTCATCACCCCTAAAAGCAAAAGGATTGCATATTTGGTTTTTCTGATCTGATCCCTCTGTGAGTATTTCTGGTTTTTGTCATCCCACGGGCAGGAGAAACGCTGTCAGCGTTTGCCTGGAGCCTGCATCAGACCCCACCACACACACAAGTGAGCGTCAGCCTCCAAAAACCAGAGGGACAACATATCCACACAATCCCAGAATCACACAGGTTGGAAAAGACCTCCAAGACCAT
>NW_010315398.1:0-4820 GCF_000700745.2 Antrostomus carolinensis
CATTTGGCCTTATTGAAACTCATGCCATCTCATTTTCCCGCTCTTTTATTTTCCTAACTATTGCCAGATCTTCCAGCTGTGTTTGGGTAACAGCTGCCTGAACTGTTCTGTGGCCTCACCAACTCGAGCAGGATGCTGGATGTGGATACCAGTCTGCTCACTGCTCAGGGAACCTCAGAACCACCTCTGCAGGGTAAGAGGGAACCTTGGGAGAATGAACGAGTATTGGTATGCAGAGAAATCTCTTTTGCCCTGATGCCCCACATGCACAGCGCAGAGAAAGCTCTAGGCAATATTTATATTGCCGTCACTATTTCTGCCCAGCTTCATCTAGTTTGTTGGCTGGGAGGGACACAGATTTTACAGGTCTCTGTAAATCATTAGCAAAATGGCTCTTACCCTCTGCCAGAGCAAATCGGGACTTGCTGTCAAGGAGAGACTGGAAACCAAGGAAGCAGGAAATAATGGGATGCCTAAACCCTGACGCTGCCAGACAGACATCCTGGGATCCCTTCCCTCAGCCTGGCTGCCTGCATTTCCCCTCCAGTTCATCCCACGCAGGTCTCCAGGTACCCTCTCTTCTCTGGCCAGTCTTGCCAGGACTGCACACCTGCACCTGCATGCTGTAGGCAGGACAACATTGATGCCTACTGGGGACAGCCTGAAGATGGCATCACTACAGAGGCCACAACCTGATGCTGTTGTGTGCTTTTGGACAAGCAGATTAGATCAAAACAAGTGAGGAAGAGCAACATTTTCACTGGGAGATGGTGGTATAGCATCCACAGGTTCTTCTCCTGTGCTTCTGATGCTTCACTTGCACACCCCAAGTGAGAAAATGCCCCCTCTGGCTGGTGTCACTTCACTAAAAGAGAGCTGGAATACCCACACACCATATCTGCATGCTTGGTTTCAGTGTTCAGATTAAATAGGAAACCCACACAATTAAAACCAGTAACGTGTTCTTCTTCAGAAAGTACAGGCACCCTTGAAAAGAGGAACCATGTTCCTTTACTTGTTCCATCACACTAAAGAAATAAAACAAGAAGCATTCCACATGCTTGCTTGATCCATCAGTTCATTTATGGCTAAAGTGCAGTTACCAAGCTGGAGATGCCATCCTCACGTGATGGTATCTGCTCGCTTCTCAGTGCCTGTTGCCCTCAGGAACTGGAGGGCAGCGTCTTGTAGGGGTTGAGTATCCCTTTGGGGTCTAACATGGCTTTGAAACGCTGCATTAGAAAGACTGCCTCACTGGGTTTGCTGTACTGAATGAATTGCTTTTTCTTGAAGCCCAGTCCGTGCTCTGCACTGATGCTGCCATTGTGTCTGGCAGTCCACTCGTACACAAACGGCTCGATCGCATCCAGCAGGGAATGGCTATAGGACTCCGACGTGATGTTCAAGTGCAGGTTTCCATCTCCTGGAAGAAAACATTGCAGAGGTGTAAGAAAAAAGCGGTGGCCCTGCAAAAGAGACTCATTACTGTCTCCTCCACATACTCAAACAACGGTGCCTTTGTCAGACTCCAAAATGTGCGAAGAAGGACGAGTTCACTGTCCTTCTACAAACACCCGCCTCTCCATGCACAAATTATCCAAATAGGCTCTTTGGTTTTCCATGCTTTCAGTATGATATCTCAGGAAGTGTTCTGAGTTAAGCTACTTTCACATTCCCACTCTTAGGATTTTAAAATTCAAACAACTGTGCTGTATTAATTATTGCCCTGTTACCGAGACAGCACACCAAAGACATCCCCAATGCTATTTCCAAATGATTAGATTTTAATGCAGTCCTTCATCACTTTCTCTCTCCCTATTATGTTTGTGCAATGTTCTAAATGCACTTTGCCACTGTGTCAACAGAAACCAAGCAAGCAGAACATTTTCTCCTTTTGCCACTTGTGTGCGATGGTATTCGATTAAGCACATAGTTTCTGGGTATTCAGAAGACAGAACACACAAAGATAAACACAACTTAACTCATTCTCACTCCAGAACCTCTTCCTGCCTCCCAGCAAACCCTCGCAGTACACAGCTTAATCCTCAATACCAGGAGCTACCAGAGGCAGCCTTTGTTACACAAATTTGTCTTGCCATGTCTTTCATATAATCTCAAATCAAGCGTGCTGAAGAGTGTTCTGGGTTTTTGTTTGTTTGTTTTTTTAAACAGAACAGCTCTGTTAATCTACCAATTTACCTGTAGGTAAAAATCAAATTAGTTTTAAAAGCATTTTGACAAATGTACCGGCCTTTGTGTGCATTACTTTTATCACTCTCTTTTGGAGGGTTAATTGCTCAAACAAAATTGATTTCCAGTATGACTAATCACTTTGGACAGAAAGTGTTCATCTATCAAATGTGTCTAAGTACAATAATAAAATTGATGGTCCAATTAAGCAACCTACATACTTAAACAGAAAATATAGAGCAAGAATCACAAAATCCCAGAACTGTCTGGATTGGAAAAGACCTCTAAGATCATCATTAACCCAACACTGACAAGTCCCCGACTAACCCATGTCCCTCAGCACTATGTCTACACGACTCTTCAATCCCTCCAGGGATGGGGACTCCGCCACTGCCCTGGGCAACCCCTTCCAATGCCTCAGAACCCTTTCTGCAAAGAAATTCTTCCTAATAGATACAAATGACCAGTTCAGTGGTTGGCTGGCTAGCAACCTGCCATTAATGTATGGAATACAGTCTGAAAGCAGTGACATTCAAACACGAAGATCCTTACAGATCCTCCTCTTCTGAAGCTCTCGGCTATTTAGACTATGCCTCTCAGTAATAAAAAAATAACCTTTAAAAATGCAAGGAAGTTGCACAGCAAAACCTGGAGCACAAAAGAGCAATCACCTCCTTTCCCAGCATCTACACTTACCCAAGTGGCCGTAGCCCACCACGTTTTTGGCACTCGGACCCAGCCGAGCCCTCGTATCAGTCACAAGATCATACAGCTTTCCCACAGGGAGGGAAATGTCATATTTGTAGACGTAACCATCGTGAGTGAGGGCCTCTGTAATCCTCTCCCGCAGGCTCCACAGCATCTGATGAATCAAAAATCAAAGAAATCCAAATAAACCAAGTGCCTCTTGGGTTCCATGGTTTGTGGCATGAAGGGAAAAAGAGCCTTGATTCTTTGCAGAGAACATCAACTTCTGATTTCCCTCAATATCATCTGTCTCTTAGAAGCTAGTAACAATGCTTTCTTGGCAGCATCACACAGTAAAGTGACACACCAACTCTTCAAGCTGGACAGTAAGACAGCAGACAGCACAGGCACAGACATTCGACACAAGGAAGATGTAGAGCTGTTGGAGCGGGTCCAGAGGAGAGCCAGAAGATGATCAGAGGGCTGGAGCACCTCTCTTATGGAGAAAGGTTGAGGGAGCTGGGCTCGTTAAGCTTGGAGAAGAGAAGGCTCTGGGGAGATCTCATTGTGGCCTTCCAGTACCTGAAGGGAGCTTAGAACAGGAGGGAGAGCGACTTTCTACATGGGCAGATAGTGATAGGACAAGGGGAAATGGTTTTAAACTGAGAGAGGAGATTGAGGTGAGATATTAGGAGGAAATTTTTCACCCAGAGGGTGGTGAGACACTGGCCCAGATTGCCCAGAGAAGCTGTGGATGCCCCACCCCTGGAGGCATTCAAGGCCAGGCTGGATGGGGCCCTGGGCAGCCTGATCTACTGGTTGGCAACCCTGTCCACAGCAGGGGGGTTGGAACTGAATGATCTTTAAGGTCTCTTCCAACTCAAACCATTCTATGATTCTCTCCAAAGCTGGTTTTGGGTTTCCCAAGAAGGGGGAATGTGCCTTCTCCAGTTCAGTACTGGAAGGATCAGTTTGGGAACTGGGACTGAAAAGAACATGGGTCAGTATAAAAGACTCATGTTCACTGGGCAGACACAAATCACTCTCCTCACTGACACACTATGTGTCTGTCTTGTTCCCCAAGACCACAGTCTCTGGCTTTAACACACTGTCACACGGGCCTACAGGACTTTGCTCACTCCTGGCCTCACTCACAACTCAGCTTCTGGTTTCAATAGTTTTCAGGCAGTTTGGGTCCTACCTCAGCAACTACCAAAAGATGTAACTCATTATTCTGATCTTTTAAAGTGAGAAAACATCCTCTTAAACCCAAAATACTCAGGCTTTCTGGGGAGAAGCAGCAGTGCTAAGTATTCTCTCTTAGCCTTCTCACTCAATATCCCAAATAAGCTACTCAGGGGTGTTTATACCAAGCATCAGTCTGAATATTTTCCTTTTAAAAATACAAATAAATGTAGAAAATCATATCCAAGAGATTTGCACAAGAGGAAACAATGACTTGCCTTTATTTTCTTATCATCCGTTGCCACAGTTCCATCAGTCACCAAACCAGAAGTCATGGCCTGTTCTAGAAAGTTGTTCAATTTTTCTTCATCATGGGTTGAGTTGGAGCCCGAAGTTTCAATTAAAACATAAAAAGGGCTGTCTGAAAGTGAGGGAGAATAGAATAAGCAGATGCTCTGAGGTAAAAGCACAGGAATTTACCACGGGTTCTGGAGCTCTTCCCAAGCAGCAATCTTGTATCTGTAGGGTACTTCACTTACATGCTCTATCCTTTACCTAGTCACTGCTTTTCAGAAAACTAGCAGTTTTCTGGGAACAAGAGTAAGTAAAAAGTCTTTCAAGACTTCCACCAAATGTGTTTGGGATTAAATACTGTGTACAAAAATTATGAGGGATGCCCACATGCTCATTGACACCATGTTTTGGGTTTGTGTGTGGAGCTGTTTTTAGTAGTGGGATAAGGGGCTACACTGATGGCC
>NW_010315399.1:0-5947 GCF_000700745.2 Antrostomus carolinensis
ATAAATAAGTATGTATAGATACACACACCAGTGGCTATGTGATGAATAGATGAGAAATTATGGGTTTAAAAAAACCCCAATGTTCCACAGCACCAAGCAGCTGTGTCACACAGCAGTACTGAGCTGGAAGAGCACATCAAAGTTCTGTCTCAGCTGATGGGACTAGTGAAGATCATCACTGGAAAACGGTAGCACCTTCAACACAACATGAGCAGTGCCACTTAGGGCTTTACATGGAAGCTCCTGTATTTTATAAATTATGATCTGTGTTCTCTGAAACTCAATGCATCAAACTGCACAGCAAGGGAAATAAATTACCCCAGTATATCTGGATTTCTTTTCCTCATTAAATCTCCCAGGCCTTCTATTTTCAACTGTGAATGTTCTCTGATCACCAGCTTTTGGAGCAGAGGTTTTGTTTTGCTCTGCACTAGGATGATGGTGGCATAATAAGGGAGATCTCCAGTCAGACCAAGGCCAACAACTGCAGCAGTAATAGAAAGGAATACTACTACTAAAAAGCCAAAGCATACACACCAGAAAGGAATGGTAATAAAAGCTCCAAAACATATACACCCATCCCACCAGGGATTTTACACCATCATGTACTATCATACAAAACAGGTTCCAAATATCAGCAGAACAGCTGCATGTTGCTACCCATAAATAGATATTTGGTTTATGAGATCAGATTAACAGTTAAACACACACACACGACTGCTCCAATCTGATTTCTAATGGATCTGTGTCCACAACACAGAAGCAATTGCTCTCCTTTTACAGACCTGTCTATATGCTTTACAAATGCCCTACGCTAAAAAGATGTAGAAGCTCACTTCCTGTGTCCAAGTGGTCCTTCCAGGTCTGAATTGTAGCTCATCAGTAACACAAGCACATAAAAAAGTTGCATTGCACTGCACTGCTTCCCATTCTGCTGATAAATACCGACCTTCCTTCCCTAGCATGGTTTAACTTGGCATTTTAGATACACAGTTAGTAAACAAAAACAAACACGAGCACAAAACCCTGCCAAAACCTGCTGTGAGCACTTACAAATCCAATCAGATAAGGACTGCCAGCATCTCCCAGGAGGTGTGAAGTGAAACTCTGCAAGGCCACTGCAGTTGCACGGCGTGTTGGAATGACCACATACTGCAAAGAAGAAAGGGAAAGAAAAAAAACCACATCACATAAGGAAACTGAAGTAAAAACCTGTCCAGCTGTCTTGTTATCTTGTATTGCTGAGTTGATACCCAGGTCAGGACAAAGCCAACAAGCTCTCCCAGATGTTGGTGGCAGACACAGCCACTGTCCAGTCCAGGGGTGGCTCAAGCGACTGGGGAGCTCAGCCACCCTTCCTGGCTTTCTAGCACTGCTGACAGCAGGTGTTGAGGGAAGGAAGCTCTGTCTGGTCTGCACTCCTCTAAGCAGCACTGAATGCACGAGTTGTACTAACAACTTTGCCCTTGAGACACTTTGCTATTGTTCCTCAGCCTAGATTTTGCTTGGCTGAGGGGAGAGCAGAGTTGGAGGTTGCCTGCAGCACATAACCTGCTCAGCACTGCCAGCCTTCCAAACAAGGACTTTGCTGTCACCTGGGATACTGTGTTTTTTCCATAATAAAGATATAACTTTGTTTCTTAAACCATAAGCAATTCAGATTAGTCTGAAAGGTCACACATCCTCCCCTCCCGCTCCACCTCTAGCCACTTTAATTTTTTTTTTCTCAAAAATCTGAGATTTCACTTGTGAAAAGTAACAAAGACACATTAAGAAGACTTTCCATAGCCAAGAGATTGCAGTTTGGTCTCCACTCCTCTAATAGGACACGATGCCCTCAGTCAGGTCATGCAGAATCAGTCTGACTACACAGGATCAGTGGAAAACACAAATTATTTTCCCATTAAGGGACCAGAGCTCACAGAAAACAGAGCCCTAACCATGGAAGGGGATGCAAGATTAAAAAAGAAAAAAAACAACCCAACAAACCTCCATCCTATGAAATGACCTTAATTTGATAACACACACTTAGGATCAGAAAAAAAAAAAAAAATTATTTCCTGCATAAAACTTGTGAAAGAGGCTGTAACATCTGCATCAAGGCCACACATCCTGGTTTAGAAACTGACCCTGTCTTGATTTCAAGGCTGTAAGTAATGAAGAATACAGTAGGTCTCTCAATCCAAGGGAGCTTTGTTTCCACTTGTAAGCACTGAACCTTGTTCTGCCTTTTTCTGTTGCTCTGAAGAGCTGTGCACCCTGCCAGAAATTACTCTGTTTAGCTGTTTCTAGACCAGGATCCCTTTTGTTTGACTACTTTCTCTCTGATGGGCTGCCTTTCGTATTTCTTTAGAAGGCACGCCTTCCCAGACTTCCACTGGTTCTTGCAATCCTTTCCTAAAGTCATTTATTAATTAAATGTGATATTTCAGGACTGGAATATCCCCAGATAGAGATACACAGAGATGGATTTACCTTAGCTGACTGAGGTAGGGAGAACTCATTGCTCAACAGGGCACAGGATCTGAAGCACTGTTTCAGTGCTTTAACACTTCCTCTTAGGGAAGATGAGTTGCCCTGTCTGCAGTGGAAAGAGTTAGCCATAAAAAAGGGAAAGAAAAGAAACAGCGTTGAGAAAATCCACACTAGAAGAGGACTGATTCCTATTTAGAATGATCATCTCAGTCCAAGCAGAGACAATTAAGAATGACAGGTAAAATTAGATTAAATGCTTTTCCGTAGGGTTTTACCATGTGCTTTGAGAATGACCTGCCAGTTCAATGACCAGTTGGCCAAAGCTGCAAATGCAAACTGCTAACACGCTTTGACGCCAGACATTAAATGGGTACCCTGTTAAACTCCTGTTGTACAACAGGAGAGAAGATGATCAGATCCACAACAGCCACCTGGCTGTAGGTGTTAGACACTGGCCTCTTTTTGCATCCAGGAGCTCAAAACAGACTTGAAGGCTCACAGAAATCCCAAGAGGAAAATAAGGTCTAGACATTATTAGAGACACAGAAACGTACTGAAGGTCACACTGTGAAACAGTAGGAGAGTCACACAATTCATTACCATTCCCCAGAGATGAAGGGTAATGGGTGCAACCTGGATAGATTAGACAGAAGAACAGAAAGAAGAAAAAAATAATAAAGAAGAGTTATTGTTCTTTTTCCCACCTGGCCCCAGTTCACACAGGTGCAATGCAGAAGCATTCTGCAAGAGCTGTTTGAGAAAAGGGCATCTGAGAAGATAAAGTGTTGAGCAGATCTGTGAAACATGGAATTTTAAACTCACATTAAAATTTTTTTTTTTTTTCTATAACGTTTATGTTAATAAATCTGGAGAAGAAAGCCTGCTAGGTTCTACATTCTATCAATTTCTACCCATTTTCTTAGCAAAATGACAAAGGAAATGGCAAATTTATTCAAAACTTACCATTTTCAGGGAGTGGCAGTGAATTGGTGCCAGTTGGAGAAAGAAGTTTGAATGATACTTGCATCCTATGTGTGTGCATATATATATATATATATATATATATTTACACACACATAAGCTATACATAATTTTCCATGTATTCTGTATTATGCATACACGTAGTTTTGCAAATAGCAATACAATTTCCAGCAAGTTTTCAGTTTGCCTAGCTAAAGAAGTTTGGCAACATAAAATGCCAAAACAGTAAATTTACTCTGGAATTCAAGTGACAACCACCCCCCCTCAAACCAAAAACCCAACATGCAGCAAGCAAATGAACATGGGACTTTTCCTCCTCCTCTAAAAAGATATTGGAAAGGAAAATAAGGCTTAAACCAGTGTCTCCAAAACACGCACACAAAAAAATACTTCATGCTATCCCTGCTTAAAAAACATTTTATTCTGATGGAGAGGAAGTAGTTGGTAGCAAACATCTACTGTTCTAGGAAGACAGAAGTAAATTACAGCTCTAAATGGGCATTTTGATACTAAAATAGATCTAAATTCAAACCATAAGTGGCCTGGTGTGAACATCCCACAGAAACTGGAGGTGGAAGAGCCACAGCAGCTGAGACGGATGTCCGTGGGATCGTCCTGGCTCATCTCTGACTCCAGGTTCAGAGGCAGGCAGCACAGAGGATGGGTAGGGAGGCTGAGCAAGCAGCTTTGGCAAACCTCTGCTCTTTAAATAGAGGCTGAGAAAAGGCCATGGTTTACTGCTGACATCCCCTTCCTGTAGCGAGAGCAGCAGAGTGAGTTGAGCTGAAATAAGTTAACCAGGAAAGCCAAGGAGAGATCATCCTTCTCCCAGTAAAAGGCCACGTGCCAAAGAGGTAAGTTCTGATGTTCATGTCTAATCTTTGATAGAGAACTCTACTCTAAAAGACTTTGCTACCCTTTCTGGATCAGACAGTAATCTTCAGGTCAGTGCAAAGTGGTCTCTTTCAGCACAAAAGGCCAAGAAAACACACACTAACCCCGTTCCAGCCACTGACAGAGCCTGAAAATAGTCCAGGTGTCACTTTTGTAACTACTGCTCAGACAAGACAAAGGCTGTGATCCAGAGAAACCAGCCTGAGGAAGAGCCCTCATACAAGCTAGGCAAACACTGTCCAAAAAAATACCTTTAAATGAAGTAAAAGGAGGCTGAGCTGCTCTTCAAATCACAGCACAACATCCATCTGTACACATCCATCTGCAACCCTTTGCCCACAGAAGAATTGCAGAGATGCTCCTTGGCACACTCCTCCTGTGCTGAAGTGTTTGAGGTGGGCTGGGTACCTTGGTGCAAAGGCACCTCTCACCCTAAACCACAGCACTCACAGGACTGATGTGTGGAGGAACCCTGAGAGGAGCAACAATGAGAACTTCTGGAAATGCTATTTATCTTCAGCTGTAAAAATAGGGCAGTATTGTATACTGCATAAATAATTGGTTTTTATTTATAGGGAAGGTAATCAGAACAAAAGCAACTCTCCTCCATGCCTATAGCACAGCTGAGCACCTGTCTATGCCTGTTTCAAGCCTAAAGGAAGACTTGGAATCTACAGCAAAACATTAAGGCAGCTCCTCCATGGCAACTCATGACCATTTATAAAGAACTCATGTTGTAAAAGAAAAAAAGAAATAGGCAAGAGCATTTTTTTTTTTGCATAAACTGGAGGATGGCTGTTCTCAGCAAAGACCTAAAACAACTGTGTTTGCAATAGTTTAAATTGCCTACTGGTTCTTACACAGAAATGCCACCAAGCCTCTGTCCTTCTTCTTTGACATGTTTTATGGAGGAAAAACCCCACTATTAGGACCAGATTCCACAAAGTCCCAAGCACTCAGCATGTCTCAGAACGTTCCACGCTTGCCTGCTGCACTGAAGCTCATCCATTATTGCTGTTACAAGGCAGTTTTAATGCTACTTTGGGGTTGTGGTAATTTTGAGGCCAATTTGCAAAGATGGCTGATAAAAATCTGTTTCATAATTAGCATGCTCCATAAGAACCAGTCCCCCCTCTCTCCCCAAGCACCATCTGAGCATGTGCCTGGGAGGAGATCTGGAGAGTTGTGCTCAGGAGAATAAGGCCTGTTTTGTACAAATTTGCATTTGGAACAAAAAAAACAGCTTTTTAAAAATCTCAGGCAGTGCAGTACATTCTGCAGTGCTGACAGTTCATCAAACCCACCACTCAGCACCTTTTACTGCAGACAATTTGAGGAGCTGCACACCGACTGGTACACTGGCAAGGACAGCAGATGGAATGAAAGCACAAAGCTATGAAGAGCCAACAAATAAATTTGAAGATAATAAGCAAATATCTTTGTTTTGCCAAGGAAATTAAACTTGCAAAACCTCTGAAGATGCTCACCAACTTGCCCGACAGTGTTCTTAAGCAGTCATGAGATCTGTAAAACTTGGGAGAGCTATGATAAATCATTTGGGATGCAGTTTCCAAAAAGCCTCACTTCTGGCATAATG
>NW_010315399.1:5970-12009 GCF_000700745.2 Antrostomus carolinensis
TTTTATCCATGAAAACAGGATAATATTTATGTATATGATGAAAGTGTTGTTAAGCTTATACTAATAATGCTTTTAAACTCCTTTCCAGCCTCAGGCAAGAACAGACACACTTCTGATTACACCAAATAAATAGTAATCAGTAGAAATTAATTTGCCAGACGTTGAAAGTGCATCTCACTAAAGCATACCCAACACCTTTCTCTGGCTAGGACTTATAAAGCTGTCTGTCAAACATGGTTATAGCCCTGGCTCTCACCTACTGTCTGACTAAACATCCTCTCCAATCCCTTGTGTAATATGAATGCACTTCAGACCATCTGTTTACAGGCTTGCATTGATCTAAGTGGATGTTTACATTTATTTGTATAGCACTTCTGCAGATCTCCTTGTGCTGATAATGCATTAAGCTGGGCATTCTATATGACACCCAGTTCATTTTTCTAAACCAACAATAGGAACAGTTAGCTTAAGAGTTGGCTTCAATAACCAAAATCCAATTTTTAACATGGTTTTAGTTTCTTTCTCATGTTTTGGAAATTGGAACTAAGAAATTATTCCCAATCATTTCCAATCATTTCTTATGGAGTTCTTTTGCACTAAAGCTATATAAATAACTGCAAATGCATCAGTACAAAACACAACTGTCTATAGGATGCTAGTCAGATAAGCCAGCTGGCAAGCCCTATAAAAGCTATTAAGAAGCTATAGGGTACCAAAGTCACATTGAACTCAACACAAATAAATCTGAGTAATTAAAGTGGGAAAATGATGGCATCCTTAGTACACCTGATAATGAAGTGGTTGGTAGACAAGTATCTTTTGGGGTTAGCTTGAGACAATGTAGGTCAAGTCTCGTCTCTCTCTCTGGCACAGATGTTCTGGAGGACCTTGCACGTGTCCGACAGGTTCCCTCCCTCCAGCTGCGCTTTGCTGGCACCAGAGGTGACTATCTCAGCTGCTCTTTGAGAGTCACTGCCAGAGGACTGCAGATGTGCTCCATGGCCAGGCCCTTACTTGTTTCAGCCAATGCTAGTGAGGATATAAAAGATCTGCTAGTTAAACCCATCAGACAATTCTGACCAGAGAGAGTGTGGAGCACTCCTGTGAACATCTTGGCCAAAGGCAGGATGCGACAGCAAGCTCTGGCAGGAGGCAGTAATGAGCAACTACAAATATTGTACTGGAACTCCTTCCTCAACACCGTTGTCTGTAGATTGCACATCTGCCTAAGTGTTGAGATAACACTTAATGAACGGCCACAGAAGCTTTGAACTTGGCACGAGCTACAAACCCCACGTAAGCACAGAGGAAACCCCCGTTCAGCCCGTGCAGAGCTCTATCACACTAAAGCTAAACTGGTAGGAGGAATGAACCTCGGTAATTAAAAGCTATCTAATGCTACTGAAGTGCACTGATAGCCTTTGCTTCCCTGTGCTTTATTCACATCTGAGCTAAGTGGAATTAACCACCCCACCCCACCTCCCAAAGCGTTCTCTGCACAAATGAGTTAAAGACTGAAGGTTCATCAGGCAACACAGTTATGGCAACAACAGAGCTACCTTCAAACGTAAGCACGTTTGAACTTAAATCATAAACAGAACTTAAGCAGAAGTTTGAAGTTCTTTGCTGAATCAATGTATCAACACCATTATCTTTACATCTAGGAATACTGAGCCAAATTGTTTTCTTGTTGATGTTTGCATAAGCAACAAATACAAGTCAAGGGAGTTTTCTATTGATGCCAGACTGATTATATTTTTAGTTCTGTCAACAAGCTGCCAAAAGACCTCGGGCAAGTCCTGTAAGGGTCCTGTGCCCTAGTTTCTTTCTTCTTCATACAATAAGCAACAAGTAACCTCCCTTACAATGGGATTTCAACATACAATATGTTTGATAGGCTCTGTACATCTCTGATGGAAGCTTCTACAAAATATGCAAGGCTCTCAACAATGTCCAGACTATTTCATATGAAAATCTGGCTGCTGAGGTCAGCTTGCTGATTTGAAAGACTTAAAAAGGTCTGTGGTGGCAAAAGAATGGAAAATGAAGGACATGAGGTGAAAAATCCCTGACAGTTTCCTCTTGGACAAGGTGGACATAGTCCAAAAATTCTTTATACTTTCTCTTCCTCTCTCCTCTCCCAGAGGTGGTTTTCTATTGTGTATGTGTTGAATGGTAGGTTTGCTGGAAATATGCCAAAAAGAGAGGTAGATGGCTGCCTTTGTGGTCAGAGGAGGGAGGGAGGGAGGGAAGGATTTCCTATTGCAGAACAAAGCTGAGTTATTGATAACAAAATCCACTAATGTGCTGACTAGTGGGAAACACTGGCTGATTTCATTGCATGTGAGGTTTTGTGCAAATACTTAAAATGTGGGGAAACTATTTGAATTCACTAATGGTGTCCTTTCTGGACATCTCTCCCTTGTGCTCAGAACAAAGGACAAGAAGAATCTTTTTTCTTTCTCTCTATCTCACTTCCCTTTTCAGCTAGTTGGGGAAAAAAAAAAAAGAAAAAAGAAAAAAAAGAATAAGCTGAAGTAGGGGCTAGGAATTTGGAAGAAATTGTGAACTTCAGGTTGTTCTTGCAAGCTGACCAACTGCTCTGGCCACCAGAAGAGAAAGATGCTGTTCCAAAGTACACTCACCATTAGTATGTCTGCTGTGATAGCCCAGTTTGAAAACAGAAGAGTTTCTCCGATAAAAATGCAAATCTGTTGTAACAAAACACACAAAAAGGAGAAGATTTATTCACTTGACATTCAAAGGAAAAACAACCTGTCACAAACTTTCCTTTGTTGCTTATTTGTCTCAAACCTACACAATACACTCCTTGTTACTGTTGTGGTTTTTCCTGAATATTAGAAAGCTATAGATTTTTATCAGAGCTCTGGAGAGTTGGCCTGCAACTTCATTAGTGTAAACTGTTTATGATCTACAAAGCAGCTAAATAAAAGGCTGACACATTTGGTAACAGCAGAATATGAGAAGCCAGCAAGAAGAGACAGCCCTGGGCTTCCACCACACATACTTCAATCATTGTGTTCTAAAAAGCCAGTTAGAGAAGGCAAGAAGGCCACAACTCCTCAAAACACAGTCATTTTCATCACTAAGAATCCAGTTATGTGTTAAGCTCTGTAGCAAACCAAGTGAGGTTCTCTACCCACATCTCTTCCCTCCCCAATAGCACACTGCTGTCCTTTTTGCAGGGGATATAGGTCTGGGCACCGTAACGACTCAGGCACTACACTGGTACTATCTATGTACGGTCAAGACATGACTCAAGTATGGGGTTTGCAACATTGGTGTCTTATAACTCTTGACTCTGTGGAGATGGTCAACAAGATAGATTAAAAGTCCTGTGTGTGTAGTGGGATGAGAGTTTCTTCTTGTGGTGGTGTGGTATAAACAGCCAGCACATATCCCTTCCACCTCTGGCACTCGCTTACTCCCATCCCATGCTGCCTTCTCAGTTGTGCTGGTACAATGGAGCCAAGCACAGATTCAGATCAGGAAACTGAGATGAGGGAAAGAATCTTTTGTTGGGGGGCAAGGTAGAGGTGCTTATTTTGTTTATTTTTCTTATTTTTAACCCAAATCACTTCCCTTGTTCTGTTCACTAAATGGTTCTACAAACACTTATAGCAGTTGGAAGTACTGGAAATGATCAAGAGGAGAAACTAATTTAACCTGGCCTCATCATTAATAGAAATGCTCACCAAACTGAGTCCAAGGCTGGCATGGCTTCAGGAGGAACACTGCCTCCATCCCAAAGCTTTTCACCCATATTTTAATAATGAACCTTTTGCTTTTATGCTGTAGGTTAACAATTTAACAAAGAAACGTAGATTCAACAGGATGAAAAAACAAGGATAGAAAATCTTCCATGCACACATTTCCCTCTTCCTTTGTGTATTATGAAGAGCAGAATGCATAGACAGAACACTACGTAGATAACCAGAGTGGTAAAAATCAGCTCCCTCAGTCCTCACCAGCAAGAAAGCAAGCAGAACTCCTTTACTAGATGTCCTGCAAAAGGTTGCTTTTTGCCCAACTAACCCATTTATGTTTGTGGCATCTAGAGAGAAAACATTACTCCTGGAATCCCTACTGGTAGCTTGAGATTAACAGCTGTGGAGATTTGGATTCTGGTAACTGAAGACTCCCCTACTAATTGCCTCACGTTCAGTGTTTGTTATGTCGAATAGGCTACAATTCATTAATGAAACAAAGCCAGCAAGAAATACACAGTACACTTTGCTCTGAGGAAACATTTGGATGGATGAGTTTTGTGGTGTTCTTGTGAGCTTTGAGGGACTCTGACAGTCACAGCCACTGCCCCGGCCCCTGTTGCTTGCACAGGCCCAGTTTGAGGTGGGAGGAGGACCTCCAAGATCGGCAGCTATGGCTCTGATGTGACCACCACCATTGCCTTTCCCTAGAGATTGCCTAAACCCCTCAGACCATCATGTCACTGCCAGGAATAGTTTGCTTTATTTAGCAAGTCTTACGCATTGACCTATGGAAAGCTTCCTCTATTTGTTTCTAAAATTGTCTTTGTTTCCCACACATTCTCCCTCCCTACCCCCTCTTTTTGTGACTGGATCTGCTTCCTCTGTGATGGTATCTGAGACAGTCATTACAGCCCAGCTGGGCAGCTAGGAAATCTCCTTTTTCCATTTTCCCACTGGCCACTGGTCTGCCTTGAACTTGGCTCTCACTGGAAATGACAACTGCCAAGCTAAGAAACACACATCCAATGAATCAAGGTGCTGATGGGAGTTGAAGCCATGTGTCATATAGCAAGGGCAAACTGGAGCCCCAGGTGGGCTCTCAGGACCTGCTCTGAAATCTGGCCTACTACAGCTTTGCAGCTGCTGTTGCTGGAGTTCTGTGGCTGGATAGATGAAACTGAGCTTGGGGAAAGATGTAATCACACTTCTGAATGCAGCATCGACATGCCCTGCCTGTTCATACAGTATTGCAAACAGGCAACTGCTTGCCTTTACGTTATAGAAATTACATATACACACACACACACGAATTGTTACACACAGCAAGTAAAACTTGCCTCCTTCTGCAGGAATTCAGCACAAGTCCTATAAATCACTGACATGCTATGAACTTCAGAGCACACCAGTTTTGAATTGTTTAATGTGTATTTTACCCAACACATTTCCTTGAAATACGTGTTTAATATGTGGATACTGGTAAAAGGAAAAGAGGAACAAGAGGAAGATCAAAAAGTAGTACAAAAGATACTGATATTAAAAAAGTCTGTCCTTTTGTGGCTAATGAGGATTTATAAAAATGAGTTCATCTACTGCAAAGGGCATATGAGGATACGTGGCATTTCTGCTGGAGAGAGACTCTGGGGATGCTTACTGCAAATAGGGCAGCCTCCAGAACAGATCAGGAGCTCCTGAAATGGTCACGGTTTTAATTCCCGACACATTTTTTGAAGCATCATTTTACACTGAGATTTCAGCTATAAAGATATATCCTCTTCTAAATCCATCTGTGTTGTATAATATCTCACCATCTCCATTTGGTGTCCAGTTGCTCATCTGTGATGAGCTCATAGAAGTTATGTTCCCCTCAAGTCTTCTATTTATGTGATCAGTTAGCAAATTCTGATTCCCAAAGGCGATAAGTAAAGTAGTTTCAGAGTGGTGACAGCAGCAGCTCTGACAGCGAGATCTAAGCAGGTTATAAACTTCTTCCACGGCTATTTGCAAAGTGCATATCTGTCTATGTCTTCATTATCTGTATTTCTCTTTGAAATGGTGGGTAAGACTCCCACATGTACTCTTGAATTTGAAGGAAGTGTAACTCCATCTCAGTGTTGGACAATAGTGATGCCTCAGAAGTAGGTAAGCCACCAAAACCACGTCATCAGGTCTCTGGAGTTGAGCCTGAGATGCTGTAAAAGCTCTGTGGATAGGCTCTACCCTGGGAGTTGCTGTTTCTGCAAGATCATAAAACATCTTTGAGGAATTTAAATTGATGTTGAAATTGAGGTACAACAGGAACTTGGAAGAG
>NW_010315399.1:12032-36799 GCF_000700745.2 Antrostomus carolinensis
AGTCATTTGGAAATTTAAACTAGTTTAAAATCTGCTGTTGCAATGTCTGAGTAGTGCGATACAATGATGCCACACAGCTAATGGGTTTCAAGAGACAGGTTTGAAAACCAGCATTTCAAAGAGTACATATTTCAGGAAGAGTGGGACCTAAAGATATGCAAATTGCTGTTTTAAGGAGCCTGACTACAACACATAAATCTACACGCTGCAAGGAACACAGAATAAGAACTGATTGGACTATACAGCTGAGCGAGGCAGTAAAAGACCGAAATACAAGTGTCTGGGCAGTGAAGTGATATAGAATGCTGCTTTATTCCACCTTTCCAACCACTTCTAACACTGCCAATAGTTTACTGGATTGGTCTGAAAACATTGGATGGAAAAAAGAAGTCTACCTGCTCCAGGTAGGAGTGGCTGCTACAGAACTGGAACAGCAGCTGCCCTCAGGGACCAAAACCACCTGCAAGACAGGACTGAGCAGGGGGGAAAAGTATGTGTGTTCAGGGGAGGAAGAGAGCAGACAGTCAACAGCCTGTAAGGGACAAGGTGATCATGGTAATGGATATGCAGGTCTTTTTTTAAAAAAAAACAAACCAAAACAAATCCCCAAAAGCCAAGAAATTAAAAAGCAAGGGCTCTCCTGATTCTTGGTGGAGTGCTGAACATTTCCTTTATGCTGATGCCAGTTAACTCAACTGTTCACTAGAAGAGGGAGGGAGATGGTGCAGTGTGAGAGAACACCAGCTCATGGGAACCCACCTAAATGCTTGGAAGTGATGCTCTGAGCCAATAAGGGGTCCAAAACCAGTAACCCTTCAATATTAGCACAGTGTGACCAATGACAGAAGTCTAAGGTCAGTCACAGTACAGGAGGTCTGGGAATAGCATGTTGGGGAACAGACCGGAACATTGCTCTTGCCTTTCAGAGTCATACAGAACTCAAGGATGCCGTTTCAGGATGAGAGCCAGGACACAGCTGTCAAGGAAGCTATCAGAGATAAGAAAATTCACCCATAGATTTGACTGTTTTCTTTCCAGAACAAGCTATTATCATGGATTTTCAGAAAAGGAAGTTAACCTAGTCCATCATGCTGTCCACCATATCTAGGTGGTGCAACTCCAGAGTAAGAGAACAGTCTCTCCTTGATTTTGGACCAGAGAGACAGTAATGAGAAAGTGCTACACCATGCAACCTTACAAGACAGGTCTCCTAGGTAAATACAAGGGAATTAAACACTCTGGAAGTCCGTAAGACTGCAATAGCATTGGATGGCATGGAAAAACAAGGGCTCATATTTGAAACTTGCCTTGAAAAGTCAATTCAACCAATACATAGGACCACCATGATAATACACCTTGTGTTCTGAGACATTGGTAGGTAGCTCCAACATAGACCTATTCTCTCAGTGGGGTTAGACCCTGTAACACTAAACCGACAGCAAGAGGTGTTGTGTCATTGTATTCTATTTATATTAATTTATAGTGGATAGCTTGGCCATAGATGATCTAACTCCAGGTGATTTACAAACATTCATGATCCAAGCTACCTCGACCCTTTGTAAGTTCAGAATCCTTGTTTTTGCAGAGGCAAACCAAAGTTAATTAACTTTCCCACTGTCAAGTTATTTAACTTGAATAGATAGAATCGATAGAATTCAGATCTCCTACTCCCCAGTCAGCACAATAAGTAGACTCTTAGCTGCTTTCTATGCATCAGGTTTCCAGCAGCACAAAGAGCATATTTAGGGCTATGGAGAGGCAGTGTCACCTACAACAAATGTATTCATCAGCCTAACAGCATCAGCAAATAGGCTCAAATTCCTCATACCCCCTCCATATGCAGATATAACTTCCTTTACAAATCATTGACTCTTTATGAGATGTCCTGCTCATGCATAATAAAATAAATTATTTCTAAGACTGGTTAAATAATACCATCTATATTGATATATTTACACAATGCAGAATAGTCACATGGCTACTTAAAAAAAGAAAAAAAGAAAAAAAGTTGAAAATTGGACCAATAATCACCTTTTGTTGCAAAATTTTTGAAAACAGTATTTCCAGCTTAGAAAGGGAGGATTTTCTGCATAAAGAGACTACACACCACAAATGAACATGTCTGTCATCAGGCCTGAGAAAGGAGAAAATCACAGGGTTGGCTGCACAAAGAGGTGGAGGGGAGGGACAGGTGGAGGGAAGTGACAGATCCCCTCACTCTGAGCCAGCTGATGATGAAAGGTGGGTTAATGCTTGGCCAACCAGTAACACCCTCTTACCGGTTGTCTGAGGTGATCATTTCTCTGCTGATCACTGAATCAAAGGTTAGTTCTAGACCATGCCACAAAACCAAGGACCTAATCTCCTTCTGACACTTTCTAAATAGCCAGAGTAGGCATTCTTGGTTCTGTCTTCATGTCTTTAAACTTTCACTCTTTCTTGTGTTTCCCCATAACGATGGCAGCTATTGAAATACTCGGAAAATAACCATGGCTAGAGCTAGTGCTAGAAACATAGAGAAACAAGAAACCGCAGTAGATTTCTTGGTTCATTAATTGTAAATGAATTCTCCTCTCCAGGTGGAGTGTGCACTGAATGTGGAAGCTAAGGGTGGGCTTTCAGAAATTATCCCACTACCCTAACCACCTCATGCTTCCAAAAACTTCTCCCAAGTCCCAGGCTTCTCTCTATCACACTGAAAGGGAACCTGGGACCTGTTCAGTGTACTGGATTTCTGCTCTCTACTGAAAGCAAGATCCTAGCCTGAGGCTGGATTATTACACTTGAGATTTTCCTTCTCCCTTCAGTCTATTGGTCTGGATCTATCTGATGTCTTTTTATAGACTTTGATTACAAACCCTCTGGGAGGGGCCATGTTTTAATCTGCATTTGTGCAGCATTAAGTATGGTGGGTTCCTGGGCTATGACTAGGACTTTCAGGTGCTATGGTAATAGAGATAACAACAAATTGGAATTACATGGTAATTACTATTGGTCTGCAGCAAGCTACCTAGTTATGGAAATTAATGGTACTTATAGATAATAATGGTACTTACAGATAGCCAAAAGTATGCCCACAGACAAATTATACTGTAATTATAATTTAGTACCACTGCAGTTACAATAACCTTATTGTAAGGGAAGTGGCCAATTTTCTGGTACCAAAACATTAGGCAAGAGCAATAGAGGTATGGATAGAGGTATAGATACAACAGCCTAAAGGCAGGGAACTGTGGGTTTCCATGCACGCACTAGATAGCCAGCTCTAAACTCTGATGACAGCTAGTGAGAGGATAAGTAGCTGAGACATCATTTTCCCTCCAGGCACATCTAGATAGTGTCAAAACGCCAAGGGGCAAAAGGAAGGACATTCAGAAGGGGAAAAGCAAGACCAATATCTGAGGCTTCCTGCAGGGGACAATGCACACAGTCTTCTAAGGAGTTTGTTAGGGAGAGTGAGACTGGCATAGATAAAGGATTATACTTACATAGGCCCCTACGATGCTGCTCTTGGCAGCAACGAAGATCAGACAGATGAAGATGGCTGATCCTAGCATGCCAACAGCACAGACGAGAGGATCAGCTCGCTGGGTTTTTAACCGGCACCATTTGGTTGCTCCAGCCCCTGTGATTACACCCAGGAAACCAGTGAAGCATGTGATTGCTCCAAAGATCAAGCTATTAATAAAAAAAAAAGGATACAGTTGGGTGGTTTTTTGAGTTTTTCACAAAAATGGGCATAGTCTTTGAACAAATTATTAGAGTAAACTGAGTAATGGAAATCTGCACATTGGTTTTGCAAGTTGAAAATAAAATAAATGAGCTCCCTGCTGAGTACTTGTGATTTTAGCACTCTTCCCCTGAAATTAAGAAAAACACAGCAGATGAAATTCAGCCTTGTCACTGGCATTGATCAACACACAAAGAGATGCAAAGAGTTTATCCTGCTTCTTTGTGTAGAAATGAGCTTCCTATCAAGTGCACTGCACAGCTAATTACCTACACCCAAAACTAAGTAATAACCTGCACATTGATCACGTAAAGGGAAACAATGGACAGAGCAGGCACTAGGAAGCTTAAGAGAAAGGAAATCTAACAAGACTCTAAATACCAGTGACTTTCAACATACTTTGACTTTCTAACTCCTTTCAGACCACTTCAAAGAAGCCTGATTAGATTATTTTGCTGTTATGTTGCCCTTTTGAAACATGTTTATTTAAATTGAAAGAGCCAGGAGCTGTCAGGGATTCTCCATATCATATGTGCACAACTTGGATTACAGAATCTTTGGCAACTACATTACAGTAGCTCCAGGGCAGCTCAAAATACAGGTGTCATCAAGGAGTGGAAAACTTCTCTTTGTAAACAGCAGATGGGCAGTCTGACTGGAGCTGTATTTTCTGCTCACTGCATTTTTGCAGAATAGACTGAGGCTGCCTGCTGGGTGCTCTACTTGATGGTACTCCAAACCACTAAGTAGTTTACTTGAGATGGGATTGTGTCAGCTATAGCAAGAAGGTTTTCCTAATGTTATTTTTCTCTCACAAGATAAAAAGCAAAAGAGCCGACAAAAGGCAGTTTTACCTATCTTTTATTCACCTGGAGAAATGCTTTTTTAGCACTTTATGTTTTGTGTCATCATGGTAAAGCACAAAACAATGAATTACTTTTCATAGCTTATGTGCTGCAAGTGATATTATACAACTGGGACTGAAAAATCAAACCACTGTGTAACATCAAGCAATCCAGACCAAAGTGTTCCACATTTCTGCACCATTCTTCAGCAAAACTCAGCATCCACAGTAGTATAAAGAGCAATGAAACACAGTTAAGTCCTCTCTCATACAGAAACAAAAATCTTCAGGGTCAATCCCTGCATCTTGTAGAAGAACCAGTCCAAGCTCTGAATTATAGCCACCACCGTGGCTACCCAACCTGCCAGAATATTCTGCTGCTATCACACAAAAATGTGAGTCTTCAGAAACCAAATTCTCAGCTCTCTAAACATCCTCTAAGGCAAAGACAACAGTCTCTCTTCTACTTCTGCACTACAGCCTGGGAACTAAGACAGAGCTGAGGTCATTGCTTCTCCATTGGTTTGACTTCATGCGATGAAGAAAAGAGGAGAAATAAAACGTAGTTTACAATCCCAGCATTTCCTATCATTGTTGCAAAGACCTAGAGGAAATTGCAGACATTCTAGTAACTTGACTCCGTGGGACTTGCCTGTTTCCTCTGGTAAATAAGCCCCCACTCCCTTTCCCCACTCTTTAAAGCAGCAGAGTATGGATCTCACCTATCTTTGGTGCTGCAGGGAGGTGAGCTGCAGGTCTCTGCTGTCTTCTGTACAACCTGTGCTCTGTGAAGGTAAAGAGGGATCCACATGCCAAGTGCCCCTGTGGCAAAGGAGACAGCTGAGGTGGCCAACGATGAGAACACATAGCTGCGGCTGTGCAGACACAAGAGGCAAAACCAAGAGAAGATTTAGTGTGAAAAGTGAAAGAGCAGGAGCCCCAGGACAGGCACCAGTGCTTCAGTGATAAAACACAGTATTCCCCCACACTAGCAAGGGGCAGAGATAATACAAGGTACAAAGCAATAGAGAATAAGAAGCATGAAATATTTCTTCATACGTGATGCTCTATTGATAATAATGTACTTAACTCTTCAGAGGTGCTTCAAAGAGACCATTTTTTGTGGGACCATTGCAGAAGACAATCAGTATTTAGTCAGTAAGACGTGAATTACAGGGCTTTCACTGTAATATCACTTTTTTACCTGGATTACCAGTTTCACTTCTCCCTCCCCATCCATGCCAGCATATGATTACTACTTGGATAAACTAACAATAAAAAAGTAACATAGAAATATTGATAAATTAACCATCATCCCTTTTCATAGTCCTTTGATATTGGATGACAATACCAGGAAGGCATTCCAGCTAGCAATTCTAAAAATGAAACACTTCACAAGTTTCCCATCAGAATTCTGTTGTAAAGTTGAATTTGCAAGTGCAAGTATTTGCACATTCACAGGCAAGTTTTCTGGAAGCAAGGGCAGCTGCTTAAACACTCGTGAGCATGTGATCTTTCGTGCACAGGTACAAGCACCCAAGCACATTCAGTGCTCGTGCATTCAGTTATATGTGGTAGTATAAATATATAGATTTAAATTTGCCATGTAGTGCAAGCTTTTGTGGATTTTCTCTTAAATTGCTCTGGCATTTAAATGTCTTTTTTCCTTCAGCAGAGTAGCACTCTCAAGGAAGAAAAAGGATCTAAGCATCTGAACAACAGTGGCACAACAATTAATAGAGCAATTTCTACACTTCAAAAGCCTTGATTTGTCTGAAGTATGAGCCAAACAAAGTAGAATCTCTCTTAGATCTCAATCTTGGAAAGGTTAGAGCAAAAGTTTGAACCCATAATTGTCACTGCAGTCAATACCCCATGAAAATGTAACTGTGATTCTCTCTCCTGTGTCCTCAGATGAAGCTTCCTGCAACTCCCTGCATGTTGTCACTTTCCAGTCTCATGTGCTAAGAAGTACAGGCCACTGGATGTTCCAATTAAGCTTCAGAGGGAAAGCATTCTCTTTACTAGAGTGCTCTTACTTTCTAATCAGTGCTTTCATGTCTCTTAGCCATGAGGTCCGAGCCTTCAGTTGTCCTCCAAGTTGTTCAACATTTCCTCTTTTAGCAGCAGGTACAAATATCAAGATGAGTGTCCCTGTTATCATTCCCAGGAGTGGAGATACCTGTAAGAAAAGAACATGGAATTAGCACTGGAGTCAACAGGGTTTGTTCTGCCTAGGCAGTAAGAAGCAGATTAGATTTCATGCATCCCACTTCCAGCTAAACCAAAGAGCCTCCCATTTTCAGGCAGGTTCCTCAGATTACCTCAGTGTCCAGCAGATTAAGAAAGACTGAAAATTCAGGCTGGAAGATAGGAAAACAACATATTCAAGGGTTAGTTTTCCCAGTTTCCAATCCTTTCTCCCAATCACTAGACAGAAATACAAAGTTCTCACAGTGTTTTGCAAGCTACAAACATGATTCTTGTTTTGACACTGAAATTCCATTGTCAAAATGGAAAATAGCCCCGTAAGGAACTCAGATTTTCACTGAACTATCATCTCTTCTATACATGCTATTTTAAAAAGAAATCCCTGTTCCAAAAAAAAAACCCACCCCAAAACCAACCCAAAAAAAGGCTTCCAATAATAAACTGAGAATGGCCTTTACACATGGAGCAGTGTGTCATGTTCAGAGATGAAAAACTCAAAATTCTTCCAGGGAAGGGAAGACAAAAATATTTCAGAACTGGAACATCAGGAAAATCCCTCATCCAGCAATAAATGAAGCCTGATACAGTGTCCTTATTACAGGTGAACACAAGACACAGCACAAGTAAAAATTTGAAATGCTGGGATTTTCTAGGGTCATATAATTTAAAGTCTCTTTGATTTTTATCTAAAGGCTTAATTCCCCAACAGGACAACATCCATTGATACTCAGCAATGCTCCAGTGAAACACTGACATTACTGCTAGATCCAGAGACAAAGCTGCCACTTGCCAATGTGCCCTTGTGTCTTCTCCAGCCCACTGAAGTAGAGATTATCCCTGATCTCCTGTGGATTTGGAGACCACAGGAGGTCACAGAGGGAAGCATCACTTAGGGGAATCCCTCTCATCTTGCAAGAGCACAATAATTGCCACAGGGACACAGGCTGCTTTACACTGCTGTCTGGAAGCTTTTAACACGTGCTGTTTGACTACAAAACCCAAGCAATGCTGTCCAAAGCAACCATCATAGAAGTGTGCAGCTGGTCAGATTCCCCACAATTTTGGACAGTCAAGCATCAATGTGTCATTTATAGTGGAAAACATGACCCCATAAGGGGTACAGTCTTGCAGATATCCTGGACTTCTCAGGATATGGAGACTACATGGGAAGAGAAAGATGCTGGTGAAGATTTCTTTGCACAAATTGATCAATTGGGTTTTACAGACAGAAACACAAGAGCGCTCCAACCTATCAACCTCATTAAAGCCCACTAACCAAGAGGAGGGGCTTTGGGGTTTATTTCTTGTGCTGGCCTCTGCCCAAAAGTTAATTTTAGTCTTAAAGTATTTCTGCTACTGAATGAGGTAGCCATCCTCTTGGTGTGAAGCTGTAGGCTATTAAACTTTCCATCTCAGGTTCACAGCTGGAAACTACTCTCCACTTTCCTAGCTGATGTTCATGGTGATTCTCCTGGCTTTGCTTACCCTTGCTGGCCAGGGAGAGAACGGCTTCTGTCACAGAAGGGCACATTTGCTTGAGATGGAAACCCATGTATTTCATCATCTGCTGTTACAAGCTGTGTTGGTCTGAACTTCATGAGATTCATTGTCTTCATGAAGTGCCAGAGCCAGAGAATGCACCTCACGGGGACTCATGCCACCCAGACTGCCAAAGGTCAGAAAACAGCTCTGCTGGGCCACTTCCTCTCAGCTCTTTCAAGACATCTTTGTGTGCAAGATCTCTTTGTGCATATGTGATTGGAGTGTATTATCTTTTCAACACATTTATCAAGGTCCCAAGAGGTTAAAATAGAAGGAAATTGACTGTCTCAGGGCAGAAAAACAAACGGAAACTGGAACAAAGTGTTTTTTCCAAAGCAGGAAGCCATTCTCGGAGTTTCTTGACAGCAGGGGATTGAAAGTCTGTGGAGTTGATTTAAGGCCAATGCCTCATCTTCCCATCCCGATGAAGAAATCAGGGTTGACTGATAATAAACTGATTGGAAAGTTCTTGCTCCCAGGCAGGGAAAAAAACAAGTACCTTTCCCATTTGCCTAAAGAATGCATCTGCTATGCACTTAATATCCATAAATACAATTTCCAATCCTTTACCTTGTATATATAACAACAGGCTGAGGAATGGTGTGCTAGAACTCTTCTTAACACTGATCAACCGATGCAGCTGTCATGAAGATGTCATTAAGAGTGGCTTACCCGCAATGCCCAGTGCCAGTCTCCAGCAACCTGCTTCACACTTGACCCAGTGATGTATCCCAAACCACTGCAAGAAATACAAAGATGAGGGTCAGAGTACCACAACCATAGCTGTTCTTAAACAGAGATTTAAAAAGTCACAATCCATTTTGTGGCCAAGGCTCCTGCAGGAAGAAACACGGGGGACAAAGCTGATGGTGGCTAATATGAAACCCTTCCCAGCACTGTTGATCTAAAAATTCTCAAATCAAACAGAAGTTCTGATCTCAATTTTATAGCTGACCTTTCAAGCTACAGTGGACGGAAACAAAGTCTCAAAAAGAATTTATTTCCCAATTCGATTTCTACATCAGGCTTTTCTGTGCAGTAATATGAATACTTAACAATTTTATGTTCAAGCTCTCAGTTAAGAAGTGTCCTTCAAGGATACATCATATTCTATCACCAAATTTTTTCTTGCCATTTAATAGTACTTGGTTCTAATTACTCATGAAGAGACCATTTTCCATAAGCTTATAAAAAAAACCCCAAGAAGAATATTCAAGACAGTCTGATGGGAGAACATCAGACCTGAAGCTTGTAAATCCTCTCTGAAGATAAAGGTGCAGCAGGACCTTCAGCTATATGCCAAGAATTACACTCTGGTAACAAAAGGTGGCTCCCAAAGGACTAGATAAAGGTGAAGGTAGCCATGCTTCTCTCAGAGTGAACTGAATGGATGTGAATTTCTTTATGGTTTTTGTTTTGGGTTTTTTTGTTGTTTTTTTTTTTCTCCAAACCTCTGCATTTGTTGCTGAGAGTGCCTTGGCTAAAAGTTGCCAGGACTGCTGTGGGGCAACTGTCAGCCACCACATGCCTTTATTGAACAGTCTGCTAAGCTTTGGAGGTTGACATCTATAATTACCCCCAAAATGGGCTTCTTTTACACAGACAAGCCCCAAAATCAAATCATGGATCCAAACCTCTGCTGGATATTGAGAGAATTAAGTCCCAGAATCAGGCTCACCAGGATGAATGTTTGTCATTTCTTGCTAGACATTGCTCACTGAATCCTCTCTATAAATACTTGGCATCCTTGGTCCTCTTGGGAAAATATTATTTTCACCAGTTAAAGACTTGGTTATCTCTTTTTCCTCAAGAACAAATGGATGTTTGTGAGTTTTATCTCAGGGATGCGAGCTCTAACTTGTAAAATGCACCACCCTAAACCATAAGTTTTTCCCTGAGCTGGGAGGGGATTAAACTGCTGCCCATGTTTTCCCTGCTGGAAATGAACCCATGATGCCACTTTTGCACAGGATGTTGTCCAGCTCTGGGAATTGGTATTTAAACTATGTGAACCCACCCTGCCTACAACCTCACAATAGAGGGTCAGCCATTATTTAAAAAAACACCCCCAAAAAACAACAACAGAAAATATCTGAGATTCCCTTGTTTCCCAACAATCAAATACTGCACTGGGCTGATAAGGGAACTCAACTGAAGGTGACAGAGGAAATAACTACTCCAAATCTCAGTCTGTTTGGTACTTTTACCAAGTGTCTATGGGCTTGACCGTCCTCCACTGCTCTGTGTTCAGACTGATTATGAATGATCTTTACAGTTTCTCTCTTCAGCCTTGTTTGTCTATACTAGGCTTCACAATTTCTCCTAATTGCTGTTTCTGTGGCAATAGCACTGGGCACTGCTGTTGCAACTACCAAGTCATCTAAGATTGGCTTAGCTGTATTTTCCAAATTTAGTCAGATTGGCCAAATTCAAGGTTGGGTAGAATTTGAGCTTAAAGTAAAAACATTGTAAAAAGTCAAAATTTCAACCTTTGTATGTCATATAACATACTTCTTCTGAAATCTCTGATATTTAAACTGTCACATAGAAGCAGGTACCCATTCACTCACTTTTGAAAACTCAGCCTAGTGTCTTAAGAGATCTTGATTTCACAGTAACCTGGAAAACATCGCCTAATGAAGGCCTAGACGTCGCATGAATCAAAGCAACGATTCAGAGAATCAATATAACATTATTCAAAATGATTGTTTAATTTGATAATGCTAAAAAAAAGTCAGCTAAAATATTTTTATTTCATTTCCACCCTATTGCTGGAAAAAAAAAAAAAAAAATCCTTCCCACTAATTCCCAAAAGTCACACACGAATCAGTAACAGGGCTAGAAAAAAAAATCCAATTCCTGCAACTAATTAGTCATTGCTCACATTATTTTCCTGTCTAAACCATTCCAATCAAAGACAGAACTATCATCGTTAGCAACTTAAGATCTATGTGAACTTATTTTAACAGAAAAGCCAGATGAAAGCAGCTTTGTGTCACTTACCTGCCAAGAGGAATTGCAAAGTAGAAAACAGACAGCATGAGGGTCCTTGTGTTTTTGGTGAAAAGGTCTCCTATGATGGTTGGTGCAATAGTGGAATAACTTGCTTCACCGATGCCAACCAAACCTCGTGAGAGGACAAGAAGCCAGAAATACTGAGAAAAGAAATCAAACACGTTAGCAAGTCTCCCCTTGTCTTTTTGATGTCCATCAGGATGGACAAAGCTGCGCAAATAGGGAAATCTAAGGCCAGGTGACTGGAAAGTGAGCCCCTCGTATGCATTGATTTTTTAAACCTCAGACTCTTAATTTGTCACTTGCTGGGGAGGAAAGGAACTATATTTTTGATGAAGATTTATAGGGATGAAAGAAAAGTAGCAGTAATACATGTTTACCCAGAAACACATATTCTAAGGCAGGCAGAAGAGCCTCAGTTTACTCTTAAGATGCAGCTCACTCTTGTTAAGCTCAAGTGCCAGCAACCTGCACTGACAGAGGAAGGTCTGGGGAGGTGGGTGAGTGTAACGAATCCTGCTCTGGGATCCAGAAAAGCAACGCCAGCCAAGCACAATCCCAACCTCCCCAGCATCCCAAGGGACAAGTTAAGACTGGTGACATCCTAAAGGCTCTTCAAAGCTGTGAAAGAATTTAACCTGTAGTCCCTCAAACTCTTGCTTTTTTTTCCTTGATTAGAAGTTACTGAATAAAGGAAGTTTTCAAAGCACCTATCTCACTCCACTTGCCTTGGAAAAAAGCATAAAACTCCCCCTCGCAGCAGGAAGGCTGAGTAAGCCAGCACTGATCACTTCTGAAAAACATCAGGTTGTGGTCTGAGCTGAGATGCACACAGTTACAGAGAGATAAGACTTGAGCTTTGCTGTGAAGCCCAGGAACTCCAGTGTGCTCGGTAAGTAGCATCACCAGGTGAACGATTCAGAGCCACACACGGAACGGCGTTCAGCTGCCCAGAGAATTACGTGCCCTTCTGAGTAAAGAGCAATCCAAGAGAACGAGGAGAGGGACTTCACCTTCAGCACAACACAGCCTCAAATGGACAAAAAGAAATTGTTCATCTAATACAATTTTCTTCATGGCTCATTTCCCTGTTTCAGCCAACACTTTCTTAAACTGCAAAGACCTGATTTGCAAGCTGACCTCTGTCACTGCACTTGTGGTGTCGTAGGTGCTGCTGTGTGAAGGCATAAGGCACAATACTTTGATGCCCAAATACCTGATACATGAGCACAGTCCAAGTTCTCAGGCATCTAAGCAGCTTGAGCTACACCCAGAAGTAATTGCAGGTGCAGAAATTAAAGTCAATTGCAGAAAACTGTAAGCACAGGGAAATCTATTTCTACAAATGTAACCTCTACGAATTCTCAATTTACTGTTATAATTCTACAGCTCATTTGTGAGAAGAACAGCAGGGATGATGATATGTCCTTAAACATGAAAATGCTTTGAGAACAATGTGCAATTACTGATTCTCCTTCTACAGATGGGGGGAAAAGTTGAGTTACAGGGAAGTGACTGACTGTGCCCTACAACAAAGCTAAACTGGAATACAGGGTTCTTATTCTCAAGTGTGGAAAATGCCATGCAGACATCGAGCCACGTGCCTCAGTCACAAATACATCCATCAGCAGACAAAAATCTACCACTGACACCTTTTCCTCACTGTAATCCCCTGGTTGAAAAGAATTTCTTGAGGATTCCTAGAGTCACACAAAACAAATATTTTTGTGCGTTCTTCTCTTCTGCTTGACATAAATTCTGCATCAATACCCATTTTCTGGGTGTATACAAGTTCTTTCTTTGCTGGCAGGGCATTTGCAGTGCTGCTATCATTCATATATCTCCCATAACCTGCACATACGTAACAGGCAAACGTGGGCGTATGCAGAAAGGGTAATACTGTAACTCAAGCCATTTCATTTATGCCAATTACCCAATGCTAAAGCACTCCACTGCAGAAATATGCTGACAGTGATTGGTGCACAGGTAACCAACGTATTTGGAATGAGCAACAGTATTTATAACATGCTGAATGAGTTAGTCATGCAGAATTAGAAAGTGAGGGAACTGGAGGCTGATTTTTGGTTTCTTAAGAGGTTCAGATCTTGATCATAGAGGGGGTGACATGCAAAATAGTCACCTGCCAGACCTGGAATGAGTATGTAGACAGTGCTAGTTACACCTGTAGAATGACAAGTTTGCAAATACACTGGATGTTCCTCAAAATTGAAATACCTACATAAAAACGACACCAAATTTGAGCTCACCAGCCAGTATCACTCCCAGTGAATACACTGGACAGGAATTTCCTCCAAATAAATGCTGTTAGAAGATTCCTCTTACAATCCTTGCATAAAGCAGGAAAACTGTAGAAAGATTTCCTATTGTGGTGAAGAGTGACTCGGTTCCAGCAACATCATTGAATCAGAATCCCAATACGATGAAATCATCTGCAACAAGTAACATGTTCATTCTTCTCCTCCAGTTCCTCCTTGAATCCTTCTCCTGGGCTTATCCCATGCTTACGCACTCCAAATATCTGTTTAATATTTAAACTATGGTCTCTGAAGCGGCGGTATCCAAATTTAAGTCATGAGATTCTGATTTCATTTGGCAATAAAAGCAGTCTTATAAGAGCATAATCTACATACAGACATGAACGGTATTGCCCGTCTGAGATGATATATTCAAGACACCAGACAATGCAGCTATTTAGGTGTAGCAACTAGGCAAAACCTACAAAAGTCTGAAACAATATTAGGGAATTTTTTATAATCAGTTCTATATTTTCCATGGTTTTAGAGCTCTAGATCTAGGATTTAAAGAGCTAATGCCTCTTCTTATACTGCTGAAAGATCTCTTCTAGATCTTTGGCTAGCATGCAACCTACTGAAACCTATACAACAAAATTATGCAGTGATTTGTTACATCTCTGCTCAATCAAAACTTAAGTTCTTATCATCTCTGAAGCTACCCAAGACAAAAAGTCATCCTTTCAGAGAGAGGCCTAATCTTTTCATTTTTCATATAAGAAGAAAAAATACAAACAACAAAACAACTCCAAAATTCTTATACTTCTACTCACTTAGACCACAGGCATACCATGGACCACTTTGAAACTGCTCCCCAAACCACTGTGTGTGCAGTACAGACATCTGCTATTTTATGTGCACGGATATTTAAATACTCACACACCCATATGGACATCTCTCTCTCTGAGTATATGCAAACATGAAAACCAACATAAAAAATGAGAAAGATATTACCCACGGAGGGGAAGCACCATTCTCCTCCACAGTTGTAGCAGGACACTTCTATTTCCTCTGTGCTAGATTTTCCCCCCAAGTGCTTCTTCCTCTTTCTCCTACTCCAGGATTCTCACCGGCTTAGTGAGACAAAAAGGGCTGACACCAGCCAAGTTCTCTAAATTATCTGTGCTTAAAAGCAGTATAGGCAGCTAAGACTTTTAACTGAACTTCACTGTTCCCCAAGCAGAAATCTATATGTATTAAAGCAGCTTTTTCCTTTCTACATTACTTTGGAGCTCTTCTGTAACCCGTGCAAACAGTTCTCACTCTGGCAGAAAAACTGAAAACATCTCAGTCAGCTTTCAGCACCTGAGCTTATTCCTTTTCCATAGGTTTAGCCCAACAACCTCAATACTTCAGTGTCTCTTTCTCTGGGTCAGTGCTTGCAACTAAAGGTTTTTTGAACCAAAGAGCTATTACAGCACACAACTGATTTCCATCTTTAATTGTGCTTAGCAGTCATGTCAGAGATGTCTGTACCTCCACGAGAGCTGCCAGCACCTCTGGTTGCTTTGTGGAGGTGCAACGGTTTGCTTTGAATGAGTTCATGGCAGAAATCCCCCTCCTTGCCTGTTCTTCAGCCTAAAATGCCACAGAGGCCACCACAGTGACAGCCACGCTGCAGCAAAGCTCCTAGGGAACAGCTGGGATGTGGACAGCTGGAGAGGGGTCAGTGTAGGAACACCTGAACCATACAACACGACTGCTATGAGCTCTGGGGGCAACCAAGGATGCACAGGTGCTCTGAGTCTCTTTCTCCAACTTGTATGTGCCACAAAGGGACTGACGAGACACACCAGGGAAGGTTCCAGTATACAATGAATCATCAACATAGGGGAAGAACGGTGGCTGACAGAGACACAGACCCACCACAGCCTTTCTGGGGATTTCCCTTTGAGAGATGCCGTCACCAGTAACCAGCGCGCAGAGAAAGCACCTGTACACACCTGTGTGAGGCATAAAAGGCCAATGGAGCTGCTCCCTTCTTCCCCTCTCCTAACTATATGGAAGGGAAAACACACTCTAGCTCTAAAGCTGAAGAATTTATGACTTTCTGATTTTAAGACTAACAACCCAAACAAAAAAGAAACGTAATGCCCTAACACAGGAATGAGTTTTGGAAAGGACACAAATCCTTATGCCTCATGGGATGCACCGATCACGAATGGGAATTCAACACCTACTAATTTCTAAATTTCTTAAACTATCAGCAAACCACAGGCAACAACAGCAATAGATCACGGGGACAGGTGGACCTGGTCTGATTACTGTTGACAATGACACTATCCCACCAGAAGCTCCAGGCCTGACACAATCCTTTCAGAATTTTCATCTGAAAAAAGCTATCAAGATTTGAGTTAAATATTTATAAAATGCCAACAGATAGTTCATGTGTTTTCTTTGCAAAGTATGAGAATGGTTTATATTCACATTTTCATACTGATTTTACTCTTGATCTCATGCACACATAAATGTTTGATGGCCTAGGACACGTGACTAGCTTTAATCATGTTTGGACAAACCTCCTAATTATACATTTATCCTAGTTGTATAGACCATTGAGTGAGTAATACATGTTTTAATAGGTCTAATTACAGCTTTAACTTCTTTCTCTCTTTTTAATTAGTTAACAAAAGGAATTAAGCCACAGTTATTTAAAAGATTAGCTGTCAGTGATAAACCTATTATCTGCCAAATATGTGTACAACTCCAAACCACCAGATTTACTGTCTACAGAATCATATGATCCTTAAGCCTCAGTTATTAAGTATTTGCATTTGAATGTGGAGTAATTTGTGAGGGTCTCAGAAAAGAAGCCGAATACACGCTTCTTTCAGATTAGGGACACGTGGACTGATGAGATCACACAGATATAGCTAAATTTGTACAAATTACTAGTGTGTGTGCTCAGCACCAGTGCAAGCCATGTTTTGAACTGATGTTCTTTGTCTAAAAGAAGGATCTTTTATATTCTACAGCAACTGTGCTTGCACCCTTTCCTATATGAGGATATTGAGTTAACCTCCCACAGATTCTACATTTAGCTTCTGTAAAAGAGTGAGGCTCGGCACCATGAAATTCCATATTTGAACTGCTGAGGTTTGCTATATTTTCCTTCTTTTATTACATAAACATTATGCAACAGACAAGGATATAGAATCAGAGTTTGCATCCTTGGAAAGAAGATGTGCATAAAGCCATTCTTGCCCCTAGGCAGCCAGGATTGCCATACAAAGCCTAAAATATATGTGTGTGGAATGGCAATAAGCTAAGGAGAAAGCACTGGGATTGATTTAATTTCCCTGAGTTTCTAGAGCAAACTCAGTTGAACTGTACTGCAGTTACACTCTTGTATTTCTACAGCTGGCTGGGTCTTGCACTGACAGCATCCAGGGTACCAGAGCAGTCACAAAGGATCAGTTAGATCAACTGAAGATAGATAAATCTGCACTACTGCAGGAGTCAGCTGATCAAAGTCAATCCCACCGGGCTCAAATGTACATCCAAAGGCTGCACAACAGTGGTCCCTTTGCACAGCTACACTCATGTGCAAGCATTTGCCTTTCCTGAGCACAACCTGTGTTTTCTGGCCAGGCAAACACCACTTCCTCCTGCACTCCATCAACTGTATCAGTACTCTGCAGGGATCTAAGTGGTTAAAGGTGACACACCACACCCTTCACCACAGGTACCAAAGATGTACCATCAACCATGATGCAAACCAAACCAGGAACATGCTCCTGAGTATCGGTATGGTGACTAAGAGCATTGGCTCCTGTACACTCACTGTTCCAATTCCAGTCATGAGCTGAGAGCCACCAGAAGAGCTGAGCAATGGAATGCTATTACAAATGCAGGTGACATATTTGCTTAAGCACTAAATACTTCATTTCTCTTAGCTCTCCCAGTAATGACTGGGTCACCTTTAAGAATCTGAAAGCTTCCAAGTCAAACAGGGACACTGACATATCATGAAGGACAAGATGACATTAAACAATTATGTTAATATTTTAAATTCCACTCTGTGTCTGGAAGGATGACAAAGGCTACAGCAGAACAGAAAAACCTAAATACATCTTTCACCTCTTTGCACCCCTAAAGCTTTACAAATTTTGAATACATATAACCAAAGCACCTGGGTTCTGTTGGTGGATACCAGTCCTGGGTCCACACACTTGATAAGAATGCTGTGTCAAATCGAGGTATGGACCACCAAGTCACATGCCCTACCTTCTCAAACATGAATGGTTCTACCTCTCCTCTAGTAAAAGGAAAAGAAATATTGTGAAGAGCTAAAGAGGGTTTATATACTTAGTACTCGTGAACTGTTCCATGCCAATGCTGAAGAACAGGTTTTCTTGTCAAGTCCAGCCCAGATTTTTAAGTAACTGAATATTCATGCCAAATTTTGGCCATTTGGTGTCTTACTGTCTGGGAGATCTTTGTGCAGGAACAAAGGAAGATGAATATCTATGTTTATCTACAAGTAATCTTAACTAATCCTCATAGGGACTGCCAGCAGAGAGATCAAAATATAAAATAACACAGGGGCAGAACTGTTCACTGTGATATTTTGTTGGTAGGTACTTTTCTCCCGCATTAATAGGTTGAGTAAGCATTGTTTTCAGGATTTCCTATAACCAAAGGAGTTGATTACATTTAATCTCTGAGCGGCACAGATAGCGACTAGCCAGGATACATGCTTGTGTGGAGCCTGGTTGGGGACAGGTTGATGAGATGAGTTATCAGCTCTGATGCAATGCTGTCAGCTATCAGTATTTTATCTGTTTTCTGTAGAGATACAAGTGCACTTAGAATTTCATGCTACAGTTACCTGTCTGATAAATTTAACTATAAACTACCCTTCTCACCTTCAACAAGATGTTCTTCCCTTATCAGACGTGAGTCATGCTGGCAGAGTAGCCTGGGGGAGATTGACTGTGGATGTTGGTTCTTTTGCCACTTGGCCCACTGCAGAGAAGTGATCGGGTTTAGACTCCTCTTTTCTTCCCTCATTGTGTGTGTCATCACTTACCATAACCACTTTTCACTTCCCATCTCTTTACAACCACAACTGCCTTTTAAGTCACACAACATTTCCCGTAACTCCTATCACCACTGGATTCTATTTAAGTTCTGCATTTCTACAGTTTCCTCCCTTCAAATTCTTGATGCTAAGTCCATCTTTCACCACCATTTTCAAATTGCTCTTTTCTCCTTTGCATGCATGTCACAGAATCAGGGAATAGTTGAGACTGGAAGGGATCTCTAGTCCATGCCCCCTGCTCAAAGTAGGATCACCTACAACAGGTTGTTCAGGACCATATCCAGTTGAGTTTTGAATATGACCAAGGATGGAGAAGCCACAACCTCACTGCACACCTATTCCAGTGTTTGACCATCCTTACAGGAAAAATGTTCCTTCTTATGTTTAAATGGAATTTCCTGTATTTTAGTTTGTGCCCATTGCCTCATCTTTTCACTGGGTACCATTAAGAAGAGTCTGCCTCCACCTTCACTGCTTTCTATCAGGTATTGATGTGCACCAAAGCAGCACCACAGGCTCTCTAGGGATAGAAGCACAGTTCTAGAGTGAGGATGCTGCTTAGCAAAGCTCAGCTATTCAAAGTTCCAGTTAAATCCACAGGGCAGACACCATCTCATCTACTGTGTCTCTGTTGCATTCACCCTAAACATTTTCCGCCCCCCCTTTTCCCCTTAAGCCTGCTTGGCCATGGGAAGTATACAAGTTTAAGTATTTGTGTTCAACAAAGGATGCTTCTCTTACCCAAAGGTCTTCCCCTGAACTCTGAAAGGTCACTAACATTGAAGTGAAAATGCCCTGGGTCTTCCTTCAAGTATTCACACATTTTATTCACGCATTCACATTCGTTTTATTCACACATGCTTATTATAGGTCGGCTAGAGGTTATATGTGTGTTACAGATGAGACCACTACACCACACCAAGCTTTAGTAGCAAGCTACTGAGTTACTGAAACCTTAGTACACTTGATTAATCCTTTGCTTAAGGGTAAATATAGAAACACTTTGCAGTTAGGATGGACTTATACTACAGCTTCTAAAACAGGTCTGATTCTTCTACAGTATCCATCTACACTATGTCAAACACTTCAAAACTTTGGATCATTTTGTATGCATTAAGTGTCCTACCAATTCTCAGCTCCAAGCACCTCACCTTTGAACAATTCCCTTTTGGGAAAATTCAGCCTGTATTCAGAGCCCCATAAGAAGGAGAAGAGAGACTACAGCAAGTAGAAAGAGAACAAAATGAATATTTAAATATAGAAATGAGCAAGGGAGATGAAGCAAAGTCCACTCACCTTTCCTTTGATTGTCTCTATCACTTGTTAATGGCTTTAATTCTCCCAAATGGCCTGTTCAGGCGCACTTAATTGAATGTAGAAAGTTTTATTTGGAAATGTACTTAAGATTCTGGCTGATTAAAGCACCCTTATTTTATGAGATTTATGTTATTATTTAGTACATAAAAATAACCTATAAAGACTGTAAGATATTTCTTTTTCACTCATCACACCCTTCAATCAGCAACAAAAGTGTTTAATAACTGGATACCTACAGACAAGCTCGAAGTGAAGCTCCTAATTAAGCACTCTGGAGAAAAAACAAAAACAAAGCCACCCTGGAAGTAGCAAGACTCCCACAGCGCTTCCCAGAGTCAGCAAGGAGCTTCTGTGGGCTTCGCAGGTACAAAAATCAGGGCCAAGATTTTCTTAGCTAATTGCAAATTTTGAATATGAAATTCTCTTTCAATATTCAAATTGCAGCATCTGAAATCCAAGTTCCCACCACTGCTCTCCCTTCAAACCTGTGGCAGTCCTGACAGACTTTTCTATTACTTTCCAGGCATTTTTGGGTAGCACCAAAAAAAAAAAGTAAGCCCAATTCCCATTCTCCATCCAATTAGGTAATGTAATTACAGGACACTGGGTGATGAAGCAGCACCACCAGGTCCTGACAATAACCTCAGTTAAGACAAAGCAGCATTTCAACTTCTTACTAATTGAAGGGCTTTTCATCTGATTGACCTGCCTGTGGTAAAAATATTACATGACACTCAAATGGTGGGATTTATTTTCTTCTCAATTTAGTCTCTTGGTCATTAATAGTGCATTAATGACAGGGGACTGGAATGTAATTGGAAGGAATGTAAGAGATTAGCGTGCTTATTCACCAGAACACCATCCGGCAGAGTGCTACATGCATACCTACTTATAAAATAGACTTTAAAGAAAAAAGTTGATGTTTTCCAATAAATCATAGGGATCATAAAGAGCCCCGTGCTACCAGTGCCTGCTAGAACACTGAGTTAAAGCCCTTCTTTTCATCCTCGTGGCTCTGGTGCAAGACACACACAGAGGAGCCCATAGCATTTCACATGGCTGAAATAATGGTCATTTATCTGTGTTACAAACCCATTACACGCAGCTCAGCCAGAATGCATCTTTCCAAACTGTTCCCCTGAGAACCTTAATAGTTCTGGGTCGGAAACAAACTGTTGCTTTTTTGTTCCAGATCTATCAGGTGGGACACACTTATCAGCACTTCCAACAAATATCTCTGGCGTTAGGCAGTGTCACCATTCCCTTCCGGAGACGTGCAGAGACAACCAGAACATAATCAGAAAAATAAAGACTGGGAGAACTACAACGTATTTTTGCAACTCTGGAAACAATGCAAGGTTCTTGACAAAGAAGTTTTGAAATACTAACAGCTGGAATATGACCTGGCATACACAAAACTAATATTCATAGGTAGTAATAGGCTGTTGTGACACAAATGAGTCACAAGGAAAGACTGAATCCAAGCAACCCAGCTATAAACAGATACCAGCTTTTTCAGAACAAATAATTACAAGAGCTGATACATAACACTAATGACATCTCTACCTTCAGTGAGATGAAGAAACTGAGAAACGTGTGAGATCTACACACGTAAACTAGATGGCCTGTCTTGGATCAAACACTCTGTGGTTTGGATCAATTCTTAAACCAAAATTTAGTCAAATCCAAGAGACAGGTCTGGTTCTTGGAGAGCACAACTCCATGAGACAACTGCAGAAACCAGGATTCCTCAGCATCCTTTGAAAAAAGCATCAGCCAACTGAGACACCCAGCTGTGAATGTGTTGCCCTAACTCTTTGCATTTTCAAGGGTAGAAAAAGTTTTGAGAGTCCATGAAGGACACACTTTAATGGGTGTTTAAACCTCAAGGTTTAAACTCAGTTACCACAAACCTACAGTCCCAGCATCTTTACCTATATACTGTTGGTTTCACTGATTCTTGGCATGTTTTGCTCTGTACATGCTAAAACTCTTAAGTACACCAGCAGGTCAGGCATTTTAGGCAACTTTGGAGAAAAACCACCTGAATCATTCCAAATTCTGAAGAGAATTCTTTTCTTCCTGCTTTCTGTTTTCACACTTTTCTGGCTTGCTGACTCAACTGAGATCCAGAAGCACCCGAGCACTGTGAAAAAGGCTGACCTTGCAATATGTTTGGCCTTTGAGAGAGGTTTCATTTTTAGCATCAGATTTCCAGAGAGAAACTGATGCATCTACCAATTCCTCCTACCGCTTCTTCTTATTCTTGATCTTCTTTGAACAGTTGTTATATTGCTAGTTGAAGCATTATTCACTGGTGAGGTTTTGTCATGCTGTAGCGGCATTTCATTCTCTACACCCAGTCTATTTGACAAAACGACAATCCTATTTAACTATATTTAAAGTATTTGCATGTTTTGTCACTATCTTCCCATGAGACATGTCTGCTGATCAGACATGATGATTTGCACCATTCCCAGAGATTTCCAGCTCAAAATCTATTACATGGCTTTGAGATTAGTACTCTAATTCGGTGTTATCTGAATTGCAAATGCAGTGGTTTGTGTAGCATGTGAACTTTATGCATTTAAAAAGAAATGTCAACACTTCAAAAGACTAATTTAGCACCGGGTACTATAAGACATTTCCCATCTTCACACTATTTGCACATTACTTAGAACACAATGGTCCTTTTTACAGCCTTTATGCATGACCCAGGAGGCCACAGATTGTGTGTGGGACTGAAGAAGCACTTACACTTCCTATAGGATGACTGAGGCTTTTGTATCAGCAGGGAACCAAGAGCTCAACCAAAGAAAGGAAGGCCCAAATCCAGACGTTTGCATCTGAACACAAGCCAGAGGCTGAATAACACTTTCCCTCTCTCCTGCATCCTGTTTTTCAGGACACAACTTTCAAGAACTACCAAGGCCCTTCTAATACAAAGTTTAGATTTGTTTCCAGGCCTCTTAAAGAGCCTAAAACTGGGCTGAATTAATTGTTTTCTTTGTCTGTGAGGCAACATTAACCAAACTCTCCTGAAGTGTCATGCTTCTTTCTAAGTCATAAGCCTCAAGAACACAAGCCATAAATTGCCTCATTTACATCCATGCTAAGTACATGTCAGTTTACATCCTTAAACAAATGGTAACATTCCTCCAGACCCATATTTGAACACCCCAGTGAAGCATGAAGTGACATGTTCTACCCCACCAACTTGGTATCCTCTGAATACACAATTATCTGGGTAGCTTATTTCCAAAGAAACAGGACCCCACGGTGCCATCCAGACGCCGCAGCAGTGATTTGATTCGCCTTCTGAGCTCGTTTGACCAAGCCAGACCTCCCCACTACTGAAGCACAGCGTGCAACAGCAGAGCACTGCATCAGGAATGGCTTGTGTTCCTCAGGACACAACCACTACTGCAAGGATCACGTTAAGCTGGTAAGAAATTTTATAATTCCTTACTCTATATTTTGACAACTGCTTGGAAACTTCCATGCAGCACTATTTTTTTTTTTTTAACTTATTTTTTTCCTCCAGCTGGTTCAGTCCATCTATTTAAGGAGAATTTTTGCTTTCTCCCATTCCTGGGATGTTTCGAATGAGGCTGAGCTTAAGATGCTGTGATAATTATTTATAAAGCATAATACTAAAGCATTACAGAGACTTTGAATAAGACAGGATTGAAGCAGTAAGACATCCTTTGTGTATTCCATCAGCATGCTCTGGGGCTAGGCCACTGCTGCACTATGACAACCAGAATATACATTTTAATAGACAACACAAGAAGAAGGAATGCTTCCAAGACACACACAGCCTGGCAATGAAATAAATATGTCTTCTTCCCTTTGCCTCCTCAGCAAATAACTGACCCAGGTGAGTTTTCCTGCTCAGGCACAATAAAAGTAGGACAGGCAGGATAATTGTTACAGGCAGGCACTGCTTCCAAACCATCCATTAACTGACATACTCTTCAACTTAGAGACTGTCAATTCAGGTTTCTGCATGAAAATGGAACAAAGCTCTAAAGGTCTTTGTCCTGTAAAGATCTTTCATGCTGGTACCACAGTCCCCAGCTGTTGTCTCTAGGCATTTTCATGATTCGATGAAACAGCATCAAATGTAAGCAGATTGATTTAAAAAGATGAAGGGTCTGACTCAGTTCCCATAAAGATACACAAAAGATTCCCACAGACTTCCAAAGGAGGAGCTGAATCAGAACCACAATCACAGACCCTATGATAACGATTTCAACATCTTCCAGTAACCTAGATCACCAACGGCTCTCTAAAAAAGAGGGCAGGCAATTACAGGGAGCCCTCACCCAGACCGACTGCAAATTAGCATTCAGCCTCAAGCCTGTTTCTTGCTACTCTCCCAGCACAAACCTCTGTCCACCTGCTCTAGAAAATGCCTGAGCTGTGATATTTCAGTGCAAATCACTGCCTTCATTTTAATGAACTGGCAATAGAAGCCTCTGCAGTAGCACGCGTCACTTCAGGTGAGTTATGGCACTCAGCAATAGAAACGTTTCTTCTTCTCTCAGCATCCACAGATACTGTAGGATTTCAGACCAATTAATGACCCAAAAGTAGGTAGCAGAGGGCAGGAGGCAAACTTATGAACATAACAACGAGTGATTGAGGTGATTTGAGAAGTCTGAATGGGTTGTGGTGCCAAACTGAAGCTATCTGGGGAAGGTGGGACTTGGGGGATGTTATTTTCACAGAATCACAGAATGTTGGGGA
>NW_010315400.1:0-2540 GCF_000700745.2 Antrostomus carolinensis
GCCCGCCGGTGAGGGGGGCTAGGGGGGTCTGCCAGAGCTGGCGTTGGGTGAGGGGGAAGAGCTGGGTGAGGGTCTAGGCACTTGGCTTACTGAGTTCTTCCTTATAAGCCTCATCTCTTCCTTCGGCTCCCACAAATGATAAGAGGTAATCATATTTGCTGAGTCTGTAATTCTGTTTATTTATTGTTTCATCGTGTCCCCTTATTGTCCTTTTGTCAAGCAGGTATATCATAATATGGTTTTCTGATACTTCATTCCAGCGATAGGTTTTCACGCTCAGTTGTCTATTCCTGAGGAATTAAAGTTTCTTAACGTTGAGGTGGCAGAAAAGAACTGAAAGCACTGGTGCCACATGCCTCGTGAGGTGCCTTCATTCAAACTCTGAAATAGCAATGCTGGAATGAACCTGGCCTGGTCCATGCTTACTGCAGCAAAGTGAAACTGATTAATGTTATCATGGACCTTTGAAGAGAGCTAGGCGTAGGTGTAGAGCTCGCTATTGGAGATATTCAAAGAAAAGAACCCCAAATAATCTTGTGAATAAGATTGGTGTAACTTAGTGTTAACTTAGTGGCCTCTAGGAAAATGAGGGAAGGCAGGACAAATACAAATCCCCATTTTTACCCAGTAGAAAAAAGAAAAATCTTATTCACAGAGAAAGGGAGCTTCTGCTTTCTAGAGAAGTGGCCTCCAGTTTTGATTTTTTTACCATGCATGTCTGTTGGTAAAAAAAAAAAAAAAAAAAAAAACCAAATTTTCAGCATGCACCTTCAATATAGGTATATTTATTGATTTATAAATTATACATGGGAACTGCTGTACTGGTACATACCCAAAAGTAGAAATTAAGAAAGGATAAGATAATGATGAAATAAACACTATTTTAAAGTATTATTAATGTTACAAAAAATGTTTTCTTACTACACCTCAGTAGCTTGTCTTGTGTGTGTGACCCACTTTAGAGACCACTGCTCTAGAGCACTTAGGTTTCAAAATTTGATTAGGACTATGCTTTTCTAAGCAAACAGAAGCTGGATGTCACATCAGTGCTAGTGCCACTGCAGGGAAACTTTCTCACTGGTTTGCAGTTATTGCCTTTTTCAGCAGGCACAGTCTTCTTAGATCTTTGAAAACATTTCTCTGTCTTGTGGAAAGTAAGTTGTGTGGATGGACAAAGCTTGGCTAAGGCCACATAGTGACAGAACTGGGCACAAGAATTTGGGGGAGCCATGCTCTAACAAGTTTATTATTTATGTTATTCTGAAGTGATTGTTTTTAATTCCGTAAGAATGTAAACATAACCAGCTGTTGAAAACAAGGAATTAATTTTCATGACCTGTGGGTTTTTTTGTTTCGTGGTTTGTTTGGGGTTTTTTTTTAGACCCAGGCCATATGTGTAGGGACACAAACTATGTGGTATTTAAAGATATTAGTGAAATGCTGTTTTATCTTTTTTTTTTTTTTTTTTCCCCACACACCTATGTTATATGCTTGTTAAAAGGGATAAGATACTCTGCATTTCTAAAACTATACCAGTTGCTGGCAAATACTGTAACTTTAGAGTCCAGGAAATTGAGGAAAAGTGATTAAATTTTTTTCTGTCCTTAAAAACGTGGCATGTCTTGAATTAGAGATTGTGATTATTAATTCTAAGGAGATCTAGGCTTAGCAATGGTGGCTAAAGCAGATTAGTCTTAAAATTCTTAAGTGAGCTTTTGTATAGGATACTAGCAGTTTTCAAAATAGAAAAGCTGAAGATTCTGTCATCTAACCCCTTGTCTTGATTGTAAATTGAATATTTTTTCCTTTAATTGCTCATGGTGAGGCATATAGAGGGTAATGAGACAGGTGCACCTTTTATGACTCAGAAAGGGGAGAAGAGAATCATGTTTTTTACAGGGGTATTTCTTCGATACCTGAGAATAGTGTTCAGCTCTTCTATGTATACCTGACTGTTGGGAGGTGACTGTAGCAAATTCTAGCAGTTTGCAATAAAGCAACCAAGAGGAGAGAGACTCTTACTGTCTTGGATCTTCTGTTTTTGCAGGATATCTTTCCTCAACAAGCCCAGGCTTTCTGTATCTGATGGCCAGGTACTGCACAGAGAACTGAGAAGAGGTGCTGATCTCCCCAGTGCTGCTAGACTTCTGAATGAAAGCAACGACTGTGAGCTGTGTTTTTGCTTTGTATCCGCATCACAAAGTTAAACTTGGTATCAGAGCATAGGGATCGAGATAATTGTAAACTAATATGTTCGAGTTAACTTTGTAAGCTTGCTTTGGTAGTGCATCTGTTCACAATGTATTTAAATAAAGGGTCACTTAGTATCAAGGTGTGCCCAGTTATCAAAATATACCTCCTCACCTGCCAAGGCAAGCGAAGCTTTCCATATTAAGTGCTTCTCTTTGATTAAGTAGGCTTTGTTTTAGGGACAGTTCATGGGTGAGAGTTTTGTCAAGCTTACCACTGATTGGGGCAAAGGCTGCAGACAATTTTAGAGCATGTTTCACTAAAACAAGCTGATACAGATTTCTGAATTC
>NW_010315400.1:2571-17430 GCF_000700745.2 Antrostomus carolinensis
TAAGTACTCCCACTCACCATTACTGAAGTGTGAACAGAGCTGTGCTGACTTTTTGAGTATTATGGCATGTGCTGTGGGAAACTGTTAGATGTCAGAGCACAAGTGAAGAGGCTGCACTTCCAATAATGGGGATACTCCTCTGGTAATCATCTGTGGAAGAGAAGGGCAACTCATGGGAACATGTACGCACTTTTCCAAGGACAGTAAGCAAATGAAGAAAAGTTGTCTTTTTTTCTTTTTGCTAGGTGTTCGTGTACCCTATTAAAATGTTCTTTCTACCTGTAATTTGGCTTTGGAGGGCTCCCAAAACTAGGCTGCTTTCTACATTCCTTTAACCTGTTTTTACTTCCATGATTTCATGGTTTGCCTTAAAAAGAGAGAGGAAATATTTCTTGTGTTCGTGGCAACTGTTAAACTTCAGTTCTTTTGAAGAGATGAAGAGTAATGGATAAAAACACTTTGACACTAGTATTAACTAGGTATGACTTTACTAAGAACAGTTTGTTTTCAGCAACCATTATTTTCCACAGTGGATTTGTTCATGACAGCAGCTAAGGCTAGTTGGTGTCTATTTGAAATATACAGTGCAAGTGGTAACTAAAAATCTTATTAGTAATGTAGATCTGCCTCCATTGGCCAGATCTGCGGTGTTGGCCACGTCGTAGTACTGTTGCTCCAGAACTGGCTTGTTCCTGTAGCAGCAGAGTGAGTAGCACAGCCATTAGCTCAAATGGCAGCCATTAGTTTTTACTATGTGTAGTTTGATACTGGTCTTTGAGTTTTAAGGGCAAAACAACTGGATCTGAGTTTGTACGTGTTCCATCAGTGTTACTCCCAGTGGGATAGGTGAGATGGTAAGCAATTTAAAACAGACTAGCCTTGTAATAATCTCTTCTATAATGGGATTGTTGGGATGTATCTGTTAAAGCTTTTTGTATGCAAGTTAATCCCGCAGAGGGTTAATTCTTACTAAAGGAATAACTTGCGGTGTTCATACCTATCTATTAGGGGCAAACCTGAGACTGACCTTCTGTTTCTGAAGCGCTACTTAATGGTAGTTTGATAAGGACAGCTTTTGGTGAATTGCTGCTAGAGCTAGTTTTGAATGACTGTGTTTATCTGGGAGAAATCTTCATTCTGTGTTACAGGGGAACAGAATCAGTTACAGTGGAATAACTGAATACTTCTGACTTCTAAATTTATTAGGAAATCTTCCTTGTTCCTTGACCTTACCCTTGCAAATGCTGATGTACTTGGAAGAAAACTTGTCTTTCAGAAATGACACAAAGAACATTACTGACTAGATTTTTTTAATAGTAAATGTTAAATGGAAGCAGTGCTAAGCTCTCTTCAAAGAGGCTTATTAACAATGTTGATCCTAGAAACAAATGATCCTGCTCTCCTTTGCAGGAGACTAGGGCAACAGCTGACTTTGGCTGACTGATTTCAGTCTTTTGGACCATACATCTTGCAGGGCATACAATGAATAACAAAATAAATCTTGTACTTCACTGTTGCTGAAATTCTTATGGCTTTGATTGTTCATACTGTTTCTTCAGGTAAAAGGGAATCTAAGACTTTGAAATGTGTCTTTTGGACATGATGGCTGGGATAAGTAATGAGGTGAGCAGCTGACACTCAGCCTGTCATTCACAAAATTGCAATAGCCTGAAATGGGAAGAGTTGTTTTAGTCAAAAGACTGAGTGGCGTAAAGTTTTGTTGCTGATGATAGCAATGTGTGAAGTACATAAGAGAATGAGGATAGTGAAAGTCAGTTATTAACTGAATTAAAGAGAATTAAGATGGAATTTTATTTGTGAATGCTTTTTCTGTGTTGTTTTATTTTCTTCTGCATACTAGTGCAGAACACAGGATTTCTCAGCAATTTAGTGAATTACCGAAGGAAAGTCTACTTTTGTTTTATTGTTGTGTTCAAATATGCAATGATAAATTCATGGCTTTAATTATACAGTGGTGTCTGTGGGATTGTTTGCAGCCAAGAGAAACTCTCAACAAAGTGTTCTTAATTACCCTTCAAAATATGTCATCTGTAGAACTTGCTAGGACTTTAAGTGGTAGTATATATGATTTATGCTTTCTGCTTGGAGTGTAGTTCTGAAGGAGCTTGAGGCAGTGCATCCTTGCTGCTGTTGCCCTCTGATGCTAGTGCTCATGCATGTTTTTGGCAAACTATTTCAAAGAGCTTATGAGATTGAAACTTTTTTATCTAGCTGGTAAATTAGTTCAAGGACTACACTAGTGTATGTGTGGGGGAGGAAAGTGTGGCTGGTTGTGAAGAAGACTGGGAGTAGTAAGGTGGGGAGGTGGTGAGGCTCATGGTTTAACTGTAACGTAAGCGTGGGATGTATGAAATCGAGGGGACACTCAACCTTAGCTGCTCTGGATCTATCAGTATACATATTGTATCAGTATACAATAAACAGTTGCTGAAAGGGCAGTTCTGTTCCTTTTCTTTATCCTGGTGCTTATCTGATTATGCAGCAGTTCAGAGGGTGTTACTGGCAGGAGGGGGCATCGCTTCCACTTTAGCCCCCTGAACCAGCTTGCTGCATTTGTGTGTGCCTCTTCTGGCTCAAGAAGAACGGACATACAGTTTTTGGAACAGAACAATCCCCTTAGGTGCCACTCGCTGTGATGTTAAGTTAAGCTGCACTGGGTAACTGGCTACTCAGGTGGTGCAGCTGTTACCTGATTTGTCCCCTGGATGTAGTAGAAGTCCCAGCAAGTGCAGGGCATGAGAGAGACATGGGGATTTTTTAAAAAACAAGCTTAATGGATGAGTAAGGAATATCTTTTTTTATTCTTATGGTGGGACCTAAATATGTGTATAAGCCTGCAGCATGGTTGCTTACTTTAATTGGATGGGTTCTCAGATTTAACCAAATGGTGGTTAAAGCAGGTCTAACATAGTTGTGACTGTTCTCTAGTTCTTTTTATTTCAGGTAAGTGGTATGACATGAATTAGTTTTTTGTGAACTTTTGTGTGTGTTACTTAAGAAAGAAACAATTTGTTTCTCTTGGAATTCCCTTGGGTGCTGTTTCAAAGCCTGGGACATAAGATGTTGTGTTGTTTTCTAACTTTGGAGTACTGTTTGCTGAAAACAAGTAATTGACAGAACATCAGTAATTTTTTGGAAGAATGGACTTTGTCATTTGTGTAAGAATAGGCTAAGTAATAATCTAAAGTTTATGACTGTGGATCCATAATTATTGATCAGAGGTTGAATTTCTGATGAAATGGAGTCCAATGTCCCATAGTTGTGTTCCAAATATGCTGTGTCTGACAATATATGGAAAGAGAAAGTGTCAGTCTCCATAGTTGTAAAGCTGTGGCAAAACAAGTTTTGGTAATAGTATGAGACTGTACAACAGAGAAAACGTATCAACAACAAGCAAAATCCTAAAAACAGTAAACTGTGAATCTTCTTTCACACTTTAAAATCTGGAGTTTGCCAACATTATATTTCTGCCAAGAAGACTGGGGGGTGGGAAGGAATATTCCCAGTACAGGATAAATAGCACACAAAGGTAGGAGCGGAAAGCTTGGTGTACCTTTTAGTTTTAAGTGTTGGGGTTTTTTTCTAAGCCTTTTCCCTTGGTACAGTGCTCCTCTAATGTCCCACTTCTCCACAGCTTACTTTAAGAATAAGCATAATCTTCCTTGTTTGCATTTTCCCTTATCTAGTGCGTTGGCAAAGATATCTTCTGATACCTAAAGAATGAAAAATTTAACACTTATTGTAGAAAGATATTCTATTTAGAGCCACCGTATCTTCAAATATACAAGCATCTTGTTGGGTTATCTCATTAATCACAAATTGTATAGGATTTCTAGAGCAGCTGAGCAAACCTTCAGTGTCTCCAAAAATCCTGAACTATACAGGCATATTAGACTGCTTTTATTTCTCCTTCAGGATGTATTTCTTAATGAGCAGGTTTTACATTAGCTCTTGCTGCTTGGATATGAGTGTTTGTGATTCTCAACAAAAGAGGGCTCTAAAACAGGAGCTGGAGCTGGATTGTAACTCAAAACAGTATCAAAGCACTGATAAACTGGGAGAAATTTGAAAAACTTCGTGGAGACAGTGTAGCCTTAGTAGCGTTAGAAGATATAATTTGCTCATTGTTTTTGTTGGGTTTTAAACTTGCCAATGTAAAATTTAATAATAACCATAGGAAAAATATGTTTTTCATGTGTGCCTGGTTAGCAGTGTAGTTATGTAAAAAACATGGCATAGCAGGCTTTTCCAGTTCTGACATGTCGTCAGTTACTGTCACAGATATCCATACGAAAGTCTTTTGGAGCTGATTTCTGACTTGGGGTGCATTGACTGCTGTATGCTTGAGCTTGCATATGATTGCACATGATTCATGCTACTGATGAAATGAAATCAAGATAACCAATATTTGACTAAATCCTTACTGTTTCAATATGTGGGAAGCATGACAGAATAGACTTCAACTACTCTTCTGCTGAGTTTAAGTAAGATAAGAAAGTGTATTCGCTGCAATTCATATAAGATATGAAGAGCCAGTGTAATAAGTATCCCTTGTTAGAACAAACGAATCAGAATTTGTGGAATTCGGGCTCTGTTTCCAGACTCATGGGAAAGAATCTCAGCTTTCATCAGGAGAATGAATGTTTAGTTTTAGATTGGAAAGAAAAAAAAACCTGAAAACGTCAAGTCAGTTTGAGATAATCCTTATATTTTTCTGGTAATCATATTTCCTCCCACTTATGGCTATTTTGGGGCTGTCAGTTACTGGAATACTTTAAAACATTCTTCATTTCTAACACCACTAGAATTTTAGTGAGATCACTGAATCTGGGGCTATAGGGTTGTAGAAATGTAAGTTGCCAAGTCTTGTCTGTGCTACTGCATCCCTTTTACTTCTGCGAGCTTTGAAGCTTGTTGGATCTTTTGCTGAGCTAATTCACCCTTTAATCTGGCAAAACTAATTTGATAAATAAAATAAAAGCTATTTGTTTCTTTAGCATGCTGAAAGACATGACTTGTCTGGTGAACAGAGGTGCCAGGCTGAAGAAGATGTGATATGAGTAGCTAGTGGCTAAATAGGCTTAGGCTGCCATAGAACTGTAGCCTTGGGCAGTGGAGAGCTACTGTCTGCACCTTCTAGCACTTGGTTTATCTTCATGTGGGCAGCTGGCCTTTCTGAATGCTTCTCTTGATGTCTTGTGAAAACTGCAACATTCTACTAGCAGAATCAGTCCAGCAAGTTATCTTTGGTGATTGGGGGTGGATCATGTAGCTTAATTTGACTGTTTACCACACATGGAAGTGAAAGGTTCCATACACATTCTTTTTTAAAAAAAAATAATCTCTGCTATTTATTTGAGTCCTGAGTCCTTTCAACTATGTATCTGAGCTGGTGGAAGATACCCAACTTCCCCTCTTCCCTGCCATTCTCCCAAAGTGAAGAGTTAGAGCAGCTCTGTGAAAATCCAGTAAGCTGTGAAGATTGCCGTAACCAGGTGAGAAAGGAGAAGGGAGCAAGACCTTCCTCTCTCTGCAGCAGCAAGCTTCTAGTCTGTAGCCTATACTTCATTCCAGATTGTATCAAAATATGCAGAGCTTGAGAAAGAAGGCTGAAAATTGTGTTCATCTAACACTATCAGTATTTTGCCAGTTTCCCATTCTGCTTCATCAGTTGGCAATAGCGTATAAATCATTGTGAGACATTATTAGGATTCTGTAAACTGTTCACTAACACCAAACACTTAATCAAAACATGGAAGAAGTAATATTTTTTTAAGCTCTGAATATAGGAAAAAGAAAGGCAGAAAAAAGCTTCGGAATCATATGAGTTTGTGATCCCTAGCTTTTAAAATGATTTCAAGTGCATAGTAAAGGCTAGAAACTTAAAAAAAATACCTAGCTCGAGCTTTTTATCTCTGTGTCTTTATATTATACGTTTAGAAATTTATTTTTTTTTATTGATGCAAAATTCTTTATTCTCAAGTCTGAGGTCAGTAATGTTTGTCAGATAAGTGTCTATAATTGACTTTTTATGGATACATTTAGATAATGCTATATAAGTGTAGGAACTTAATTGGTCTATAATTCTGTTGTGTGGTTGGGGTTTTTTTCCTTCCAGTTTGTGTGCATGTGGATCAGGGACTGACCAATAGAAGACTCTGAGTATTGATGAGGCAGGATTGTGATAATGCAGCCTTGCAGTAATACATTAACTGAAAGCTATCATGAAGAAGGTACACACTAGTCTGTCATGCAGATAAAATTTACTTAAATGAGTTGTCAACAGGAAATGTATCTGTCATACCTCCATTTTTGAGAACTGTAAATGTGTCTGGTTCTGAGCTTGCTTGGTAGCATCTAACTGCTGTGGATGTATTTGTATAACATTGTATTTAAAAGTACAGCAATTTGAGCAATTGGAGATTTTTGCAGATCAGAGGAACAAGTTTCCTGATGTGTGCTGTGGCTTTCTACTGCTGAATAACTTAGTGCTTAAAAGATACATGAAGGAATTAGAATGGCAATTGATATTTGAAGGAATAGAGAAGAAATGACAAAATTGGTGTAATGGTTGACAAATCAGTTGCTTTTTGGTTGTTCAACATATAGGAGGAGTTGCAGGTGTATTGTGCTATGTACTGCAGTAACAAACCATTTGTACCTGCCTCTGAGAAATTCAGAGATAAGGAGATGGTACCATGTGGTAAGAAGGTGAGGAAGTTGAGAGAAATTGTATAGATGAGAGGATGCAGAGAGGTTGATAAGATCTAATTTTTAAAGCCATAGTGAGAAATTAAGGCATCAGGTGTCAGTTCTCATTGTAAAAATGAATTTGTCTTTAAGCGACGTTGTCTCTACAATTACTGTCTGAAGCAAATGTGTCTCTAGCCTTCATTTTAGAATTTAGTGACCTCTTTGAGGTTACACTATGGTCAAGCAGCTGATTCTTGAAGGAATCAAGAGACCTGAATGGTCCCTGGGCTCTTTCTTCCAGGGAGTTCTCTGACAATTTTTCTACTTGTGTCTGCCTCCGATTTCTGTGATTTTTTTCGGTCATGCAGGTAGACCTGCTTTCAAACATAATAGCTCCCACCTCACTCGTGGCAGCAGTGTGACCTGCCGTACTTGTAGGAATGAGGAACTATTTGGTTATTCAGGTAGAGCTTGCATATTGCTGTGAAGATGGTTGTGTGCTACTTAAGGTTGCATGCTTACTTAAAGGTTTATTTACTTACAGGTTTCTTCTGGAGTGGATATTTCATCATAAAAACAAAGCTCAGTTGAGATGTGGACTGAACCTGCAAGATTCTTTTTAGTGAGTTTACCACGGAGCTTTGGAATGCCATGGGCATATTTTGTCTAGTTATACACAGATGACCCTTTCTAGAGGTCAGAAGACGGTTCCAGGGTAGGAATTAGCTCTTTTGGGAGACTGTTGAAGGCCAGGAAAGCCAAGCTTCCATTACTGTAATAAATGTTTTATCTCAGGAAATCTGTAAGCTCAAATAAGATTGTTCACTTTTTCATAAAAGCTGAATATTTTCTGCTTTTAAAAATCTGATGTTTAAAAAGCAATGTCATGCTTCTTTGCCTTTGTTCTGGGGCATGGGGGGAGGAGCAACATACAGATGAGTACTTTTTCAGAGGAACCTTTTTTAAATGAAAAGGGAGTGCTGGTGACTGAAAAGACAGTTGTGCAACTGGAAAGCCCCTGAGATAATTTTTAGGATTAAATGTGGTAATGGCTCCTCAGGTAATCCATGATGACTTCTAATAGGCTACAAAAGATAACCAAGGAAAGTAAGCTTCCTGAATTTGCAGCACTGTGCTTGCACTTCTGTTGTAAGATGTTTAGACTCTACAAATTGAAAAAGACATAGTATTGCTTAAACTCTTGTTTACCACCAGTTTGCTTTGTCTGTTTCTCATCAAGGCAATGAACTTTGGATTATAAGGTTATACTGAGGTGAAATCTATGTTGTAGCTCTTCTGAAAATATAAATATTTTTCCATTTTCCCACTATTTAATGCTGTGTAAACCAGAATGTTACTGACCTTTTTGTCAAGGATCAGGCAGACTTTAGTTCTTATTTCTCTTTGCAGTAAGAATTGCATAATGTGTATTCAAGTCGGATTCTTACAACAACTTCTAGATGTCTGAAAGAAAGTAATGACTAGCAGTTAGTTGAGATGTCCAAAATAAAAGGGTTAAGAATGGTAGCATTTTAAAGACTGTTTCTGAACTTTGGTTGTATTCTTAGCTCTTAAGAGATTTCCTATATGACCTTCTTTAAACCAGCTATGCCTCTTTACCCATATATAGGGGTGTTGGGGTAATATTTACGCTTTAGTTCAGAGGAACCATATTTACTTAACAAATATATATAGAAATGAAATAATCAAAAGGAAATGTAAAAGCAGTATAAATCTTCGCTGTTTGCTAAATATGGTAAATACTCAAACCTTAATGCCAAATATACTTCAGGACATTTATAACTAAACATGAATTAGGAATCCTTTCAAATATAAGTGCTTGAGACTTTGTGTGTTACATGTGAGACCTCCATCCTCATGTCCGTTCAGTCTTTGGCCTATTTGAAAATATTTACATTCTCTTTTAGTCCTAAAACTTATTGTGTAGGTAGGTCAGCTCTATTTTGCAGAGCTTGTGCCTGTTTCCCATCTGCAGTTCCTTGTTTCCAGCATCTGAAGAGCAGCTGTGGAAGAGCCAAGTTGGAAGAGCAGATAGTTACAGGTCTTAGCCACGCTTTTCCCAGGTTCTTGTTTGCTCTTTGGCTCCAAGCTCTTGCCAGTGATTCTCTGCTCTTAATCACTATTTTCCCCTGGCCTCTTTTGAATTCGTGCCTGTGATATGACAGGATAGGCACAAAGAAGAGATTGCAGCATCAGTAAGAAAGACAGTGGGAAGAAGTTAGCTGATGTCCTCACAGCAATTTGTTTGGGCTACTGGAAGTGGCTTGGGGGATCAGATTAAATACTGCAGATGTTTACCTGTGTTTTTAGCACTCAGCCTAGGATATTTAGGCATACTGCTGACATGACTTCTTTCTTTTCAATCCTACTTCAGCTGCAAAATTAAGTATTTTCATTATGTATGCCACAGGTGTTCTAGAGATGTGCTCTCTGCCTTCCTCTTCCTTTGGATCACACACATCTCTGGATGTCTGTTTTGTTGCTCAAAACTGGTAAGTAGTCAGACTGCTACAGTAGGCTTTTGCCATTGTTGCTTTTCTCCCTTGTTCTCCATTCATGATGTTAAATAACATAATTTCCTGTGCCTTTGGAGGATGAAGATGAGGATAGGTAAAGCTTTATTATAACTTGTCTATGTTCTGATGTTGATACAAGTTAATTTTTTTATGGAGCCATGGAAGTATGTGGGTTCTCATGTGATTTTAAAATTTCTGTATGCTTTTCCCTTTCGGTGGTGAGAGGGGAATCCTGGTATGTGCTTAGTAAAAGCATGTAGTTAGTCTTTTTCCATTTTCCCTAAAAGTTTTTATTCACCTTTTGAGTGTAGTCTTTCCTTATACTATTTATCTTTACACGTGTCATCTGTGGCCTCAGACAACTGTAAAATCTTGTTAGCACTGGTCAAAGGAACTGTCTCTGCTGCTTCAGGAGAGAGGATACTTTGGCAGGATCATGCTGTCATTTCTATTTCTATTTCTTCTCATGAATCCAGACAAGGTTTTGTAAGCGTTATCCACCGATATCTTGATACTTGCTTGAACCTCTTGTCTGTTCTTTTGTGCTTGTTTGCCTTACTTTTCCATCAGTCTGTTTCTGAGGTCCATACAATTTTTATCCTATGATGGCAATGATAAGATGTGTGTGAAACAATCCTGAATTAAAGACTGTTAGAAGAGCCTTTGCTGAAAAGGGATTTTGGTGCACTTCCTGCAACATACATGCAAACTTGCATTTCTGATACATATTAATCTATTACTAGAGAGCTTTAATAACAGACTAGAAACAAGCAGTCCAATCCAGATTTTGCTATTCTTACTGAGAAAGAATTTGCTAGTATCACTTCTGTTGATCTTTTAAAGGGAAAGAAATAGCAGATCAGAGTGAACGTTTATATACCTGTTATTTTGCACAACTAAGGCTGTCTTAAAATTGTGATTTCTTCTAAATTGACAGATTTTTGTTTGCTCAGACAATGTTGGAATGTGTTGTTTATGTTGGAATAGTGCAAGACAGCAGCAAGAAAATGAGAGCAAAAATGTATGGAAGCTGGCATGTCATATTTTTTCTGAAGATGGGTCTTTCAGTAAACAGGCAGAATTAGTTGCTTGTTCTGTGTGAGAATCACCAACTCTTCCCATACTTCATTTCCTCTAACCTTTGTCCCTGTACCCGTATCAGTGTATTCAAAATACCCAATTTCATGCTGTATTTGTGGCTCTTGAGGTCAGAGTAGATGCTTTTCTGTTGGGTCATGAAGCCTGTGGTGAGTCATTCTTTTAAGTGTATACTCGTTCCCTCTTTCAGTATGTATTCTCACATCGAAATTATTCAATCCCATATTCTGTAAAATGGTCAGTAGTCACTTGTTTTGGTGGGTATGTGCAGGAGAAATTCCAATCTGTATTTCTCTGTGGCAGCAGCCAGATTTTCCTTTCGCAACATTTAAGTAAGCTAGGAGTATATGGTGCACAACTTCTGTGACGAGTAAGGCTTTGAGAGAACAAAAGTGCTAAAATAGCTTTGAAACAACTTTTTGATCTCAGCAGGTGTATCCACTCTTCACTTATTTTCAAATATATAGCTTTTCATTTCAATGGCCAGTCACAATCAGGATTCCCTGACATTGTTATCTCTAGTTCAGAATACTTGTTTCGTATTTTAAATCAAAGTAGTCCTCAAGCGTTAATTAATACTGTTTCTTGTTTCACTTGTGTGGTGTGGGTGAATGTTAGAGGTGGGCAAATACCATGAAAAACTTCAGTCTGTTCATTTTCATTTTTTAATAAACTACTTTGCTGATGGCACTTTTAAGTTGACATTCCAGAGACAGTGAAATGCTTGAGTCTTACTGATATAAACGATCAGAGGAACTGAACTTTAATTTTGAAGGAAAGTAACTGTTTACTTACTGATGGGGAAGCTAACAGGATCTGGTAATGTCTTGGGTGATTTATAATCGCTGTGGTTTCAGAGAAGTGTCTGTGCTCCAAGTGTGGTTTGTGTCTGTTACATAGTTGGTGGTTGTCGGTTTTTTATGGGGTATCCCTTCTGCCTTGTTAATGTAAAAGCTATTGGAAAACTTTGGCCTGTGAAATATGAGGTCCTCAGATTCTAGAGAAACTTTCAAATGACAGAGCAGGTGAAGAGGTAGTCTAAATTGCCTGTAGTAACTGGAAATTCAGAGATTTTTTTATGGACAAATTACAAAAGCCAGTGCTATCCCTGGTAGTTAAATACTGGATTAACTTTAGGAAGAGTGATTAATTAAAATAAAGATATATCAAGATTTATTTCGATACTTATTTTTTGTGATCTGAATGGTTTATTTTCTCATGAGAGATTTATAACACGAGGAATAAATTAATTTTGCAGAGTTGTATATGTTAGTGGCATTGTTTTAAATGGCAACTGATCCTATCATAAATAAAGTTAATTCGGAATAAAGTTAACTATCCTAATCCATAGGTGTTTAATACATGCAATGAAGAAGGGCTGGATAACAAAGCCTTCCCTCTGGGTACCTCTACCACAGTACTGATTTTAGCTGTCTAGGGGTGGATAGCACAACTAATTGTACAGTCATCTCATTGTAGAGATTTTTTTCCCCTTCAGTGATCCAAAAAACCTGTTTATTGCTGATGCAAATTTTCTTTCATGTATTTGAAAGGAGAAGGAATTGAGTGTGGAGTTATTCTTGCTTTTGTCTGCAGAGTTGAATATATACCTTTACTGTGTGAATAAGAACTTAAATTTGATAAAACAGGAAGATTTTATATATATGAGATGTCTTGTATATGCCCCATCCTAATACATTTGTATAAACAAGAATAGAATATAGAATTGAGCACTTGTGTTTTTTAAAAATACATTTTTGCAGATGCTTGGCAGCTGTTACTAAAGTTTGAGTATTAATAGCTTTGTTAGCATTTGCCATGAAGATCCAAATAAATTAAGCATAAAACTAAGCCTTCCCTTCTTCTCTTAAGCTGCTTGGAAATGCAATGGAACTCTGGAATTTTTTTCCTGCAAGTCTTTATTTTTGGTCTCTAGTGTTTCTTTGTTTTTACTGGCAAGAAGGAAAAATAAAAGCAGTTGGCTGTTCTGGTCTGACAGAAAAACCTTCATCCCGTTGGGTTTGGCTTGCGATTTTCCTGAAGTCACAAAGGCCTTTGTCTAGTGAGTTGCCGGTAGGGGAAAAAAATCTGATTTTTGAAGTCAAGGATGTTGGATAATATGCTTCTGCTCTAGTTCGTTGGAAGAAAATGCTGCTGTCAAGAGAGAATCTGACCTTCCTCTGAAAGCTCCAAAAGCATTGTGGTTTTAATTGGAAGATGTACTTGCTTCAGTTTTCATTCTGATATTCTGGCTGCATGTGGACGGACAGAGGAAGTGATGGTTTTTTCTCTCAATAAATTATATGAGTTTGTTATTTACATTATGAAGTGCTTGGATTCTGATTCTTCGATAAGGAATAATGTGATTCTTCTGTAGCAGAAGGTTATCTTTTTTTAATCTGTTATTCTCAGAATGGTAAGGTTTGGAGCTGTTTGTTCTGGCAAAGAAGGATGAGAGACTTCAGGAATAGGAAGTACAGGAGAAAAATCCTCTACTCTAGCAGTAAGATTTCTCAAACTAGAGCTGGCAATGAGGTAATTGGAACTCCTGCAGTGTTTTATAATCAGGCTGTAAGTTGGATTTCTAATGCTGACTTCATATTTAAATATGCTTAACTGTAATAAATACGTATTTATAACCTTACCTTTTAATTTGATAACTAAATAGTGTATTAATTCTTGATTTATTTATTTTTAACTTAAGATCATCTGATATGATTTAACCATTCAAAAAGCAACATTGCTAAGGACTCTTTTCACCCTTTTTTTTCCAGTGTTCAGGGCCATCTTAAGACTCCATGTGGCCTTGAGTTGAGTAAGAAGTCAGTCTGCATTTAACAATGACTTTATTGCATGACCAGACCCTGTGCAGACATGGTAGAGTCCAGCCTCATTTCACGTATGTTGTGAATCACTTTACACAAGCAGAGCAATTGTGGAAGCAATGAATGAAGCGGATAGTAGCTTTGGACCAAAGGCATAGGATAGTTATCCATGCGAAAAGAGACTGAAAGACTTGAGTAGGTTCCGATCTGTTCTCAGTGATCTTTTGGGGAACTGTCTTGTTTTCTTGCTTGCTGGAATAGATTAGAAGCTACTGTAAATTCACCGATGTTAGATTTTCTTTAGGATGTGGCTCAGTATCAACTGAAAGAGTTAGTATCTATAGCATATGGGTTAAAGAAAAAAAAACAACAAAGTATGTGTTCTCCCAGCTTCCTGTGTTTGTGTTCTGTTTATATGTTGTTAAGATTGATGTCCAGCTGCCTCCCCACAGTTCGAAAGCAAGCTTAAACTCTCCTGCTGCTGACTAGGGCCAGATGTGAACAGACATATTAGGACCTGTTGAGGAAGTCACAGTGGGCATGAGGGGCAGAAGTACTTGGTAATATTATGTTCACATGCAGAGGATATGTATTCTTTTAAAGCATGTGTGGGAGCGCTAAGTGCCAGTAGATTGACATGGTGAGGCTGAGAAGAGGTTCTTGAGCCCAAGAACACTGCTGGAGGTGCCTGGGCAACAAAGAAAGCTACTTTATTTTTTTCAGATGTGCCTAAAGCTTTTTGTGTGTGTGTGTGTATGTATGTATATATATACACACATATAAAAAATAGATTTACAAGCTTTTAGTCTAATTGCTTAAGCTTCCTTTTTTGAAGATAATTTAGGACTTCTCCGTTGACTGACAAAGCTAAAAGATTGTGTAACACAAAGCAAAGCCTCATTACTCTCTTACTTGACAACTCCATGAAGCAATTTGTGTTGAATATTTAGTAACTGTGCTTAAACAGCTTTCTGGGTATCAGAGAAGAGTTCCTTCTTCAGATCAGTTGAATTTTCAGATTTTCTTGTAATACATAAAGCCCCAGCCTTGATGAAGATTCTTTTCTACATGTGAGGAAGTTTTTGCATTTCCTTCTTTAAGAATTAAAATCCTACATGTTCCTCCAGAGTATGTCACCACTTTTCCTAAAAACATTGTATTTGAGTTTTCTTCCTTTTTATGTCAGAGATGCTAGTATTTGAAAGAAAGCATAATGTAGAATTCCGGTTCAGAGAACTGCAGATTGTTGCTTGGAAGGGACATCTGGAGGTCATCTTAGTCCAACCACCCACTCAGAGCAGGACTATTGCCAATGATGGTTTAGGTCAGTTACAGCTCTGTGTAACTGAGCATTTGAAAGCTGCAATGATAGACTCTACCACCATGTTTCTAGTAACCTGTTCAAGTGCTGCAATACCCCCCTAGTGTGCAATCTGAACTTGCAAAGCCAATATAATTATTGAGAGTTTGGGTCTGTCATCTCTGCTACTTCCTTAAAGTACTTTTAGGCACCTATTAGATTTGCCCTTGGCCTCCTGCCAGCCTGAGCAAGCCCAGTTTCCTCAACATCTTTTATCAGGTGCTCTAGGACCCTGATTGCCAGCCCTTTGCTGGACAGTCTCCAGCTTTGCCATATCACTCTTGAGGTCTCAAAACTATCACAGAATCACACAGAATCACAGAAT
>NW_010315401.1:0-7794 GCF_000700745.2 Antrostomus carolinensis
GCGGGGTCTGCTCGCCGAGAGCCGCTTAATGAGGGCCCGGGGCTCGCTCTTCATTAACCGGCGTCCAACGCAAGCGGGTAAAACCGGGTGGGTTTCGCTTTTGCTTTTTTTTTTCTCTCTCTGTGCCCCCAGATTTGTCTGTCCCCCGCCTCGCTGGTCGGGGAAGCGAGGGAAGCTGCTGCGGGAGGACGGGACACAATGTCGCCTATTGTGCTGGAGGACACGGAGGGGACAGAGACAGGACCCTGCAGCCCAAGGTCGTGGATACAGACCCGACGCGAAAAAGCCCGGCTGACATGTGGTGTGGTTTTGTTCCACCACTGTGGCTCTTCAAGGTATTTTGGAAGGTCGTAAAGTCGGTAGAAAAAAAATCATTCTAGAAAGTACTTCCAAGGTTAAGAGGAGAGCAGTTTTCCAGCTCTTCGTTCAAAGAATTCGTTCACAATTCAACCCAAAAGGTGTAAAAGATGGGACACGATGTCACTTATTGTGTGACACAGACGGGACCCCACAGCCCAGGGTTGTGGAGTGAAAAAGCCCGGCTGATGTGTGCCACGATTTCGTTCCACTGTGGCTCTTCAAGATATTTTGGGAAGTTGTAAAGTCAACAGAAAAACCTTCTAGAAAGTACCCCCAAGGTTAAGAGGAGAGCAGTTTTCCAACTGCTGGTTCAAACAGCAGAATTCAACCCAGAAGGTGCAAAGGAGAGGGACTGTGCAAAGGCGAACCACAAGAAAAGCCTCACACAGGTCAAACCTATAAAAACAACCCCAGTGTTAGCGTTTCGTATGGCTGGCACGGCGCTTTCTCCAAGAAAAAGTATTTCCAGGTTCTGTTGCAACAAGTCCACATCACTTTATCCCCAGTGGGTCTGCCTGGGATCTGCCCCACGGCTATTTTAAAATGTGCTGTTAATAACAATTCATTACAGTTGATAGAACTGGGAGACTTGCCTTTTATTTTGCCATTAGACATAAAGGCTCTGACCTGGCAAATGCTGTGCGCTGTTAGCATGTGAGCAGCTCTTCTGAAGTCATCCGGGACTGCTCATGTGCTTAACATTAAGCCCGAGAGAGTTTGCAGGATCAAGGTCTGAGACGGTATCTTCTGTAAGGATATTTATTTACCTGCTCTGTTCTCTCTATTTTAGAATCGTGACTGTGCCCTGCAAAACTATTTCTCTGGGAAGACCTGAAGTGGCTCGAGTCAGCTGGGCACAGCTCAGGAGTAGCGTTATGAAGCTAAATGATTCCTCCCACAAACAAAAAATAGCTTGATTTGGGAAGACACTACGGCACCGGGTACGTTGCATTGCAAAGGGTTCAGCTGTGCCAGCCTGTGTGTACTGAGGCGTGAGTGCAGAATCGTTGGGCATTGGGCCCAGAACAGATGTGATGAGCAAAGAGACAGGGAGGAAGGAGCTGAAGAAGAAAAGCACATTTTAGGTTCTTCAATTCCTGACTAGGCAACCACTGCTCCCAAAACCTGGGCACCGGCCTCGAATGCTTCTTATCAAGAGAAAGTAGGAAGCAACATGATCTGTGGGGAAAACAAACATATTTGTTTTTTCATTTGCCAATCCTACGAACAATAGCTGCTTGTAGGCAAATAATCCTCAGGTCTGCATGGCGAGATGAAGGCAGGGAGTGGTTCCCATCGGCTCCGTGGTGCCAGACACACTGAATGGTTTGTAATGAAACAGGTCCTTGAACTTCTTCACAGCACCGATGCTATCTTAGTAGGTTATCGCACGCTTACTTCTGTTCCTGCTCCCACTCTCCTCGTTTTCCAGTGCTAGGCCTGGCAGGGAGAAGTGAAGGCAAGAGGAAATACAAGTCGTTTCCATACAGAGGGCTTCAAAATGTTCGGCTGCTTGTTATTTCCTTGCCACTAACTTTTCCAATTTACCATTAGAGCCAGTCAAACTAAAGGGAAGGTCAGTCCTTGTGCACAGTCACAGTTTAATACCTACGATATGCGTGAAAAAATTAATTTGATTGAGGACTTTGCTTCATGAACTAATTAGAGTGGGAAGTATAAAAAGGCTGTGTTTTACCTTGAGCCACCAAAGTCCTGATTCACATCATGAGGTCATGTTTAGGATTACAAATGCTTACACCAATAGCATCTCACAGTATCTCACATGGCTTCTCATCACCTTTACTGACAGATTTTGTGGAGGTGGAGAGGAACAGGAAAAGAAACTCTTCTTCAGCCCCAGGTGTGTTAAAATGGAAGCTCCAACCTATAAGGCACGAGAAGGGTGATACAGATATGGAGAGCAGTGAGTTCATGGGGTAAAGTTGCTTCCAACTCCAAGATATATCCAATGCCTACAACCCTCCTCCACTGCTATCCTTCAGCAGAGCCCGAGTCAGGTTGGATTAACTTAAAAAATCCACATAATACATAAAATTTACAAAGGATCTTCAGAACAGTCTGATTTATTTATTTTTTTTTTTTTTTAAGGCATCTCTCTGGTTTCCAATCCTTTTGAAATTGCACATGAATACTTTGATAAAGTGAGTAGAACCTGTTCTGGTATAAAACGGCAGATGTTTTCATTAATTTGGTGTCATTTGCAATGTCTTTCACAGCTCAAGGCAGCAGTTCAGTTATCACCATTTCTCCTACTTGTTTTATGGCAGCCGATCAGGTTTGGCTTCAACAAACTGAGCAAAAACCTGATTAAAAGCCAAACTTTCCAGCATCAGTAATTACCATTAAATAGCTACTTAATTATTGAGGAGTAAGTAAGCAAATAGGTGCCTGAGTTACTAAATAGCTTCTTCCAATGGGTATCCAAGGGAATGTTTCTCCATCTTTGTATTCTCTGTGTCTGGAATAAAGAAGCCAATCTGGGAAGAGGGGACCAGGTTGAGGGAGCTCACCAGACCCTATTTGTTTCTGGGATCTGGAATGGATCTTGAGATTTTGCTAGAAGATATTTGTAAAAACAAACCAAAATGAAACCCACTAGGAAAGCAGTGTCTCACTCCCTTCAAATGAATTGCAATTAAACAGTCCACTGCTGCTACCAATGAGTCTGTAAAACACCAATCGTATCATAGTTCAGACCAATCCATTCTGCTGCTCACTTATATCGTGGTGAGATTGATCAAGAGCGATGCAATTTATGATATTTACATTTGCACAGAAAAATAAAAGCAAACCCTAGTGTCCTGGTTTTGCTAGGAGAGAGTTAACCAGGACACCTAGAGAAGTACCCACAGAAAGCAAAGCTACAGGTAATAGTAAATTTACAAAATCTGGCACTGAAAAATAAGAAAATTCTCAGATTAAAGTTACCGTGGAGCGATGCCCAGTTGGCTGAGCCTTCTACCTTATCTGGTGTTTAGGTGGGAGATCTTCAGACCTGGCTTGTTGAACAATTACAGCTGTAGCTGAGCTCAGTGGGAGCTCAGCTCCCAATACCTGTCATTTAATGTACTCAGACTGTAGGTGATTCACATGGGGAAACCAGAATCATGAAGACCCTTTTTTTAATTCATCACCACCTGCCTTCTTCAGGGTCAGCATCCTCTCAGAATTACTGAGAAAGGAAATGCTGCATGTGAAACCCTCAGACACTGCTGTCATGAGCACCATGGAAAAACCATACAGAAACGAGGGATTTTATGCCCAAAAAAGCACAGTTTGGGTAACAGGCAGTAAAAAGCCCCATCGCTGCACATTAAACAAGAGGAGAAGAAACCACGAAGGGAGCTGCTCTCTCAGGAGCAGCAACCACTGCCGATGTGGAGTGAGGGGGTGCCTGTAGGAAAAGGACATGGATAACTCAATCACAGCTCATCAGGATGCACAAACACAGGTAAATTCTGATCACTGAGCTGTTGAGTGCTGGAGTGTGCAGTCTCAGGAGAATATAGTTCCACAGATGTATTTATGTTTATGTGTGTGTATGTGCTTCAGGGTATATGTAAAATAAGCAGAAAAAGCTTTGGCTCTGTGCCATGTTAACTTCTCTACACAACCACAAGACTTCTGGTCAGCTTGAAGCATAGGCTGAGGTCTAGATGCAAAATATCATTGAAATATCAACTGATCAACTTGTACAGCAGCTCTCAATGGCCACAAACTGCTGACTGGGTTGGGTGCAAACCATGGTCCTGTAGGTGAATATCTGCCCCACTGCCAGGTCTGTCTTCATCCATGGGATGGGATGCCAAAGTTGTCTAGAACTGTCATGCTCTCAGATGATCTGGAGATGTCTTCACTGGTCCTCTGGATAAAACACCCCTGCACTCCTGTTGTGGAGCCAGGATGTAAGACACATGATACAGGAGCAGGGTGTATTTGGAGAAGGAGTTACCACCAGCAATAGTCCCTTCGTTATGGTTAAATGAGGTGGGGAAGTCAGAGAAATTAATTCCTGCAGAGACTCTTGGCACCCATAGCAGATAGGGAGACAGCTACAGCATAGCATGAGTGCATCCTGTGACTGCACTTGGCACAGACACACAGACTGGCACAGAAAAGTGTGGTCAGGTCTAATTCATGGTGGCAGTTTTAAGTGTGTATGTCTGACCCAACAGAGGAAAGGCAATCTTTGTGCTGGCTGGCAGAGAAGAGCTGGTGTACTCAGAGCTTAGAAACTTTCTGCGAGACAGGGCTCTGCTGAGGAGCACAGAGCCAGGGAATTCACAGTGATGGCAGTCAGAGCAGCAGGTTAAGGATCCATACTGCAGACATCTCTGCCAACGCCGCTGCAACAGCAGAACATAACAGGGTGATTCAATAGTAATGTGACCTTCCATTAACAGGTGCTTTTCCACTTGCATGTCTCTTTCTGACACATTTATCAACTGTTACAAACTTGGGTAAATCCCATTTTTTCAGTGCTTCTATCTGAACAGTGGCATGGCCCTCCCGGAGCATGGGAATGAATATAAAACATCTCTCACTTGTTCTGATCCGGGCTCTGCTGTCTCTTTTAGGGCATCTCCCGCTGAGCTCACCGTTCAGCAGTCTGGAGAAGCGAGTGTTTCCACCTCCATGGATCTGAGATAAGCACCGGCGAGAGAGAGGACACATCTCCTGAGGCTGGTGGAGTTGTTCCGGTTTGTGGTAGCACTGAGTTTGCCCAACAATGGACGAGTCAGCGGCCGCAAAACTCTTTTGACGGTGGAACATTTTATTCCTCTTCTTGTGATGTCACTAAGGGAAATATCGCATACAGCTAGATATGTTGGTTAAAGTTTATTATTTCAGCTCATTCGTATGTCACTGACTCATTATTCATTCATTTCGTACAGTGTTTTAAAAGTCTTACACATCCCCAAGCCCTGCATGTGGAAATTTTGCCTTAGATAACGTCTCACACTGCGCCAACATTAACTGAAAGAAGCAATAATGCCTAAAATAATTTTCCCAGGAATTTCTTGTAAAAAATTCTTCCTCATGAGAGATAAGAGACAAGGTCATTCCGCACAAGACAACTCACTGGAATGATTCTTTAGACAGTACTTGTCCTGGAACTTCTCATTCACCTTTCTCCTCATCCAGATATTTTGTCCTGTAATTACAAAAGTACTTTCCACTTCAGCTGAGCGTTTCTGTGGGCAAAATATGGACAGAAATGGATAAATTCTATTGGTATTGTGCCACCTCTGTAATGATTTCTTCTTCGCTCCCTGATTTTTGAACTATCAAATTATTGCCTGCAGTGTGTTTTGGTAAAACCAGAAACAGCAAATTACGAGAGGCCCAAAAAAGTTCTATTGCCAGACCATGCCACTAGCCCTAAAATGGATCAGTGGCCATGTCTTTTCCAGTGAGAACAGACAGAAACATCTTCCATCTCTGACTTTGACTTGCTGAATCCTGTCAGTCACCTCAGAGTTTCATTGATGACATCTAAGGTTAACTTGGATCCAGACTGCTCTCATTGGGATTAGGAATATGTCAGGATTTGGTTAAGAGCTTCTTCTAGTTTTGATGCTTTTGTGGGAAATAGCAATTGGACAGTTAAAATGGGCAGGTTAAAAGTAAATGTTTCTGCTGTTGTCATATATCCCTTTATTTTCTGAGGATGCTCATTGGATTCTGCCGTTGCACACAGGGATGTTGCCACAAATTATTTCTAACTGAAGCACATTCCCATATGAAGGGAAAATTCCATCTTGCTACTGCTAGGCAGGATGAGTCCTTTGACAGTTCAACAGAAATTGGATCAGTGGTTCATCAGGTAAGGATTGTGGGGGGGAAAAAATCTTCCTTTGTATTATTGGCAGCTCTCAGGAACCAAGCACCATCAGACAGGTTTTTCACCTGGGCAGAGGACCTCCAAGAATATCCTGCAAACTGCAGGAAGCGAGGTTTGATTCACTGGTGGTACTTTCCCTTCTGAATCAGCGCTAACTCTTGTGCCGCTGTGATATCACAGGCTATCTGCCTTTGGAAGCGCCAAGTATTTTTAAGCATTCTAACAGCAAAGTGCTGACTGTTGCAGGGGATTACAGATTCTGTGAAACATTTTGTAAGATAACTTCTGGCATCTTGCCACTTGTTATATGGAAAATATGTTGTATTATCTTCCATGTGTGTGTGGGTGTAAGGGTGCTCCTAGTGTCCTGGCCCCCAGCCTGCAGAGACTTACACATATTTTATTCAGAATGAAGTTAAGCAATACATAATGAACTTGTTCAGGCGCAGAGCCTAGATCTGTCACTTTAGACATGTTCCATATCCTTTAGGACTTCTTGAAAGACAGCGTCTTTCTCGATGTTCGGAGTACACTACTATGAACAGCGTGCTGGAGGTTGACTGTGTGGGACGCAAGGATATTGGTTTATTCATCGCTCAGGAAGTTTTATCTGAAGGGCCCAGTCCTGCCACTATCCTTTGGACTGGGATAGTCAAACTGGGGTGTTCAAACTGGTCCCAGACCCACGTCCGCACACAGGATGCAGAGGAGCTGCTGTCAGCTGCACATCAGATATTTGATGTAACTCGTCTTTGCCCTGGGAGGCTCTGCAGAGGCATGACATGAAGGATGGGGTGTAGCAGGTTGGATGAAGAAGCTAGGGCACCAGGAAAAGCACAGAAAGGCACTTGTAGCTGTAGGTAGATGGTGTAACATGACAAGTGAGGGAAGAGCCTTCCAGACAGTCCATTCCCTGACACCATGCCTGGGGGCAGCAGGGCTGTTCCTGTGGGGACCCATGCAAGTGTCCTCTGCTGACTGATTGCTGGGCAGGTTTTGGTGGACACAGAGGCAGAAGGCAGCAGAGGGCATGTCCTCCCATGTCCAGCCTGGAAGAAGCCAGGGTGACTGCTCTGCTCCCTGAAGCCTGGCTGGTGGGGACAGGGCCCCCTCCTTCACCGCCCTTGCTGGGGGTGAGGCTCTGACTGATGGCCATGTCCAAGCAGAGAGGTCCACAGCCCCTGGGGAGCCCTTGGGGAGCTCTTTGGGCGGCCCTGAGCGGAGTTGTAAGGGCAGCCCTGAGGGGAGGCCTTGAGGAGCCCTATGGGGAGCTCTGAGGGGAACCCTGTGTGCTGCCCTGAGGGGAGCTCAGGGAGGGAGCCCTAAAGACAGCCCTTGGGGAGCCCTGAGGGAGCCTTGTGTACAGCCCTGAGGGGAGCCCTGGGGACAGCCCTTGGGGAGCTCTGAGGGGAGCCATAAGGGAGGCTTGAGGGAGCCCTTGTGTGCAGCCCTGAGGACAGCCCTAAAGATGGCCCTTGGGGAGCCCTGAGGGAAGCTCTGTGTGCAGCCCTGAGGGGAGCCCTGAGGACAGCCCTTGGGGAACCCTGAGGGGAGCCCTGAGGGAGCCT
>NW_010315402.1:0-22511 GCF_000700745.2 Antrostomus carolinensis
GGACCCCCTCCCTCCCGGGACTGACAGCGGCTCTCGCCGGAGAGGAGAGCGAAGGCTGCACCCCAAGTTTCTGGGCTCCGCTCCCGCAGAGCCCCGCGCAGCCCCGCAAACACGAACCGGGCGGGCGAAGCCAGCACAGGGTGGGCACCTTCCCCGACCGCCTCCGCAAACTTCACAGCCCCGGCAGCCGGAACAGCCACTGCTCCCAGGGTGTTAAAGTCCTGTGAAATCAACTCCTACTTTCCCAGCCCGGATCGATTTCCAACGCTACTTACTGGAATATGCGGCTCCATGCGTGGTGCTTCTACCCGCTGGGAAACCAGCAGCATCTTGGACTGGGGATCAGCCGGCTCCTAGATCCACTTTGGCTGTATTTACCAAAACCCAGCGCCGCAAAGGACTCGCAGACGATTTTCTCCTTTTAGGTTCCAGACAAGTTCATCCTGGCGTTGCAGTTTGCTAATGATTCACTGTCTGTCTCAATCTGCTCACTACATTTCCATCAACCCACAGCTTCCTCACTTAGAAGGTGGAGTTTGTGGGGTTTAAGTTACTGATAGGCATATCTAAGTGCTGTGTCACTCAAAGAGGAGGAGACACACACACTCGCACACACACACTCACACACGAACGGGTCCAGGCTTAAAGAGCCAGGGACACTTTCTTCTCTTTAGAAACTGGAAAGCTCACATATCCAAGGATTTGTTTAATTTATTATTTTTTTTTTTTTCATGCAGCCTGTGGACAGTATTTTAACACGCAGAAAGCTGCTTAGCATGTTTAGTGCCTTCTTTGTAGAGCTTCAAGTTCACTTACTACAAAAGTAGGGTAGCTCAGAAATACACTGGCAATTAATGGATAATTTTTTTTTTCCCCAAATCAAAGTGGACAAATCACTACAAAGACAGCCCGAGGCATGAAGTGTAAAGGTTTAAGTTATTCTTAAAAAGTGTAGTTTCCTATCTCTTTATGCCGTTACAATACGATACTCAGCGCTCTTAACACTCATAAAAGGGTTAAACTCATCTCACACAGGTGAACTCAGGTTACCAAGAAGGAAACAGTGGAGTTGTTTCCTTTTCCCCCTTTGTGCTACGTACGTATATTTTTTGAAGACAGATACAATTCTGAATAGAGAGCTCCCATAAAACCTCACACTTCTCATATGACTATAAACGTGCTTGTTACAAGCTGCAATCTCTGAATATTAATTTTGACAGACCATCAGCTGGAAGCTGAGAAACTATTCAGACCTCCTCTTGGATTGTGCAGAAAGGACTGGGAAGAGCAAGCTGCAGGCAGCTAGGAGAGCACACTGGGTCCACAAATAATTGCTGCTATAATTTCATTTTGTTACCTTGCTAAAGCAATATGACTGTCACTCCTGTCCTGGTACATTGGAGATGCTAGAAACCCTATCCCAGTACACCGACTCAATGGATAAGATGTGGGATACATAGTACCATTTCTAATAAAATGTCTGATTTTTTAAAATTAAAAAAAAAATTCCTAAAATAGCAAGTTATGCTCTATTAAATTAAGAAGAAAGTTATTTGGATACAACTCAGTTACTTTGTGGCCAAATATATACAAGTGGAGCAAGAATCTGGCCTCACTTTCCTGAAAGTTCTCCACCCAGCAATCATCTTCAACTTGCAGTTAACTTATAGACCGAATCCATCTTTGTACCTTAAGTTAATAAATATCAGGAATATCACTTCATGAACAGACAAAAACTTGTTTTCACCTTTGCTGAAGTCTCTAGCTTTCCTGTGACTGCTGTAACAGGCCCACTCCCTTGAGCAGTGCTACTTCAGTTTGTATTGTTTAGAAAATGATTGGTTTGCTTTTGTAATGATTTTCTTTCTATATTATTTAAAATTACTTCAATGTATTTTATCTATTAAAAAAAAAGAAGCACAAAAATAATAAACTTGTGTGGTTGTGAGCACCCTGAATTCTACAGACTCTGAGGGCCAGATCTCAAAAGGTTTTGGTGTTTAAGGGGAGGCGTATCATCATCTGATGATTGGGTTTGTTGGACTGCCCAGATCAAATCTGCAACCCTGCCTGAGATGCGAGGGCTCATAGCATTAGGACATCAGCATGGGATCTAAAAGAGCCAACATGCTGAGCACAAGTCACCTAAAATGAGCAAGCTCAGTGGAGACACGTGTTCATCATGCATGAATTAAGCTCCACCTGCAAGGAGGTGCCGCTGTCTGCCCAGTGTGCAATGTCTGGAACCCTCCCCTGAAGGTATAGGTGTGTGTTTAAGGGCTTCCACCTATCTGCCTGGAGTTTTTTGGACTAAAATATATAGGTATGAAACATGTGGGACACACAGGGATTCCCACATTCTGTGGATATACTGGACCTACTGATAACACCACAATCAGATGATGAATGCATGGTAGAGCCATGTCAGTTTTTCTGTGTAGCACCTACAGTACAACACTAGTCATCTGTCTAGAAGTTTTGGACAAACCATGTAATTCATTACTCTTGCCAGACATCTGAAGTTCCTGACAAATGGCAAAAGTCCTCAGGACTGTCATTTGCTTTGTTCCTTTCATAAAACTAGACCAAAAGACTTCTCCAAAAGGAAGATGACATGAGTAGGGTGTATAGGAGCCCTGCCCGTACCTGCTCATGCAGCATGAAAGATGCTGTTGTCTTTAGCTGCCAAGAGGATCTGCTTGCCAGGTAGCAGTTTGTGGTCTCCTCTGTAAGGTGGGATACAGTCTCAGGTGGAAATCAAATCGAGACAAGTACTTTTATCGGTTGGTTAGTCCACAATAGAATTGTGACAACTTTTTTTTTTTTTTTTTAACCTCCTGGTTCAAGCTGCACAAGGTGTGGAGCTCTGGATTCCACTCTGGCAGCCTGGTGCCATGTGTCCCTATGCTGCCAAGCATGGTTCTCTGGACTGATCAGGAGAAGCTGTAAGGTAAGTGCTGGGTGCTCAACAGTGTCACAAGGACAGGTCTGGGTGCCCACAGAAGCCTAATTCCAGGCAGTGTGAGCGTGTCGCAGAGGAACAGGGCCCTTGCAGAGATCAGCACTGGGTATAGGCTGAGCAGGGGATTTCAGGGTTGCAGTTTGGGTCTGTGGTGATTAAGTTATGAGCCCTTTCTTTAGGCATATTTACAATAGCTGACCTGGGGGAATGCCCAGCTGCTGTGGAATCAATGACAAAACTTTCACCGACTTCTTCAGGGCAGTGTTTTATCTTCCTAGGTTAGGCCTACCCAAAGCACACTGCAGACTATCTTATTACTGGGCTTCTGTCTTACTTTAAAAAGGTGAGCTGTGGGATTCTGCAGAAAAGAGGAAATTTGAAGGGCATCAAGGCTGTTATGGCCACAGCCTGAGGCTTGCCAGAAGGTATCCTAGTACCTCAAATGCTTCCCCCAAGGCTGGGCATGGAACATGGACCTGACTATCTGGGATTAATCCCGTTCTTTATCAATTTTACTGTAGTTTGCCATATTGTACTTAGCATCTTTAATATCCATAGAAAATATAATTGGCTTTGTTCACTTAATAAAACTAGTGTCATTTCCATCCAAATAGAGATATCATGTTAAAAAAACAGAGTCTGAGAGCTGAGATGTTATCACTGTATCTAAAAATTAACAAACTGATGAAAAGGGTGCACTGAACTCTATCTTGTCTGAAAAAAACCCAACCAAAAACAAAAAAAAAACAAAAAAAACCCAAAAAAACCAAAAAACTCACCCTCCAAACAGAACCAATGCTTGTCCTGTACTCCATAGTTTTCGAAAAAGCATTGTCTTTTTACCTGTCTAAGGAGAACTGTTAGTTGGAAAGCTGCAATGTGCCAAATAACTGCCCAGTGTTATGTTCACCAAGTGAAAGGATCACACACTCAGAGACAATCTTGATGAGTTGTGGGAGCAACAGGTACTGCCAATACGAGGTGGCCAAGGGCTAAAGAAAAGATCTGCATCTTTCAGGCTGGTGTGAATGAAACATGCTAGAAACTGAGCATCCAGGTAACCTTAATGCTGGGACTCTGTCCTCCCAGGAGAACCGTGCCTGACTCCCAGCTGGCCTCTGGGTGTTCCTGACATCTGTAAGGACAATACAATACTAAGCAGGCAAGGGCTGCTCTGTGACACAGCTTGTACACCGAGGGGAAGCAGCGACTGAGCAGGGCAAGGATTCACCACAGATTCACTGAAGGATTCGCAAATTTGTCAGTGACCCAGAATCAGACGGATGGAAATCATGTGATGCTTGCTACTTGCATGTTTATGACCTGAAATCAGGTCAAATCAATGTCTTCGGCTGAAATACACTTTGGAGTGTAAGTTTATTGGGAGCTAAAATGCAAAGCAAAGCTTCCAGGGAGTAAAATCACATGAACTGCAACATATATACACAAGTCTTTATAAGCTAAATGAAGAGTTTATCCTAATTCTATCCAAAACACAAACCCTCTGCATGTAAGAATGAGCTGCAAAATTCAAGGGGGTGATGTATAAACTGCACGGCAGTTTATCTTTGCAGATCCCATGGCAAAGATTATTAGGCTGAACATAAACAGGGTGATGAGGAAGACTATAAAAATAGACTAGATTATTCCTCTGATACAAAATTACAGAAAACCCCCACAAATCCAACTACATTTGCTTCCAAGGAATGAAGACAACTGTGGCATAATCACAAGTCAGCCTACTATAAATAAGAACATAAGAATTCCCATCAAATCAGAAGTGTACCTTACCAGTACTTTTCTTCTGGGTATCAGTGATAGCCATTTTCAAAAGGTACTTAATTAAACTGTGGAGATCATTACCATGGATGGACATTTTAGAATAAATGGGTTCAAAAGGGATTGGAAGCACTTATGGAGGGTAAATTCATCAGCAGCAATTTAACATGAAGGTCTGGATGTGACCTCTGGTTCTGAACCACTAAATGTTGGAAGCTGGCAGGCGACATGAGTGGAGGAAGGACACTGTCTGATCATGCCTTGTGTACAAAGCAGCTTCTTTCCTAAGGGCCTGGTAGCAGCCACTTCAAGGTGGAGATATTTGGCCTGATGAACCTTAGGACTGACTGGTCCATATTGCATTTCTTATGCTAGGTGAGACCAGTGATCTCGCTAATTCCGGTATCTGACCATGGGCAATAGCTGATGCTTCAGAAGACAGAAAAGAAACCTTTACTGAACAATTGCAGGACAAACTGCACCTAGCAGTGCAAGATTCTTAGCAAGTTTCCCAAGGATAGACAATTTGTAACTGGCTGATGCTCAGAACTGGGAGGACTCGTGTCCTTTGTGTACTTCCTCCAGAATACACTATAATATGCTGAGGATGAGGTTTCTAATGCATGCAAAATTGCAATTCATTTCTGAAACCCGCTATACTACTAACATCATGTGTTGAGTAAAACAGCATCTCAGGTCATTTCTGAATGTGTTTAGTTGGATGTCCTTTTTTTCCTAGTAAAAGTATATGGGAAATACCTGAAAATAGATTAATGGCATCAATAAACAATTTTAATTTCCTCAGTAAAGCTTGACACATTACGTATTTTTTTCAGTCATGTAGAAAAATATGTATAATTTTTAAGGTATCATAATTTTTTAAGGAAACATTACTTGTAGGAAAATTGGAAGCTTCAAGGAAACAGCTTTTGTTTGTGACAAGTAAAGGGTTTCAGCATGGCCTTTGTCGACTTGGATGTGAAAGAAGAACACAGCTGATCGACTTTTCCTTCAGTGAGTCATTATTTACGTGAATGCCCATGGAAGACTGTACAGGTAAAATCATAAAAGGATGGACTGGCGTGCTAACATTTCAGTGAGTACATGGACTAGTTTAGGAAATTATATAAATCAAAGTGAACGCTGATTTTGTCTTTTGTGCAGAAAAATAGACACAGATCTAATGCGAATCTCTCTGCTTAGGAGTTAAGAGATGACAAAGCTATTAGTAATTTCTTCGTATTTTCATAGAAAGGTCCATAGCATAAAGTATGTAGCTTCCACTGAAGTACAGATTAAAATAACGCTGTTAATATCTGCTTGGTTGCCAAATGCTTGTTCCAAATTGATCTACTTTGAACTTATATTTTAAATGCAGAAATAAATTATTTGCATAGCTCAGAGATACACTTAAGCACATGCTTAATATTATGTACAACTCTCCTGGCCTGCAGGATTTAGCTCTGCAGTATTTTACCTCTCCATCTCTATTTGCAGTCGGGCCATACAAAGTTGCAAAACGCTCTGAGTGCGCATCTCCACCATGACTGAGTCTAGGAAGCATCAAACACCTGATGCACCTTTGTCAAGGCCAAAATATTCTATAGAAAGGCTGAATTATGGCCAACACGTTTAACTGTCTTTGTATAGGACTTACAGTCCCTTCAATTCTGATTGTCTTGCAACAAATAGGAATTTCCATTTAAAATATAGAAGATACTACAACTGAACATAATATCACATTTAATAGCTGTATTGCTAGCACCAATACAATGAAAACATTTGCTAATTAACAGCATTTCTCCAGTTCCGATTTGTGTATAAAACCTCATCCCTCTTGTTTTCGGAAACGTGCTCCCGGCACGGCCACTGCTGGCTTTGCCCAGACTGTGTGTTGGCCCTTTCTCTCTGAAGGCGTTGGGCTGTCGGGGTGTGGGATGGCAGGGCTGAGGCTGCTGCACATTTCACCTACAGCCTCGGATACATCTAAGAATAAAAGCTATTGTATGCTCAACTGAAAGTGCACATGCAAATACAGAGGCATCATTTAAATGAGCCTGTGTTTGCAATGCCTGTTACTACCAGGAGATGCTTTTTTCTCTCCACACGTTACATGTGGTAGTGTTCTCACATTGGCCAGTTGCTGCAGAACTCCAGCGGCCAAGTGGGCACAAAAGCAGCTTCCAGCCCGTGGAAGGGGTATTGGGTCAAAAGCAGTGGCGGGTGACACTTGCCAAATTTCCAGGTTAACAGTAGACCCAGGCAATAGGACACTCCTGTTTGACTCCTGTACCTGACTGTAAGTAAGGCACCACTCAGAAGGTATAATAATGCAAAAAAGGCTTAGAAATAATTCTCGCTTTGCTGTTTTCTCACTGCTGGATCATACAGTTCACACACACATGCAATGATCAGGAACATACGGATCTGCCTCAGCTCCTCTAGAAGTCAACAGAAAGGCAGATTCTGGCCCATACACAATGCAAGAGATTGCGAATTGCTTTAAATATTTAACTCTGCAAAAATGGTTCTACATTCATTGTTTTCAACACAGGTTCACATAATTTTGTTCCCTCGGGAAACATACACCTTTCTTCCTTACATTTCCCTTTTGTTCCTAGAGTTGTCCTCTCTTTGCTAGAGCTGACACTATTTTTTAAAGCATTCTCTACATCATGACTGTCAATCTATTCTTTCCGTGCCAGATACATGGCAAAGTTACATATTTTTCAACTCAAAACAATTTACATTGAATATTCATAAACTACCTGATGGTAGAATTGGCCCTGAGATTTAAAACCATAAAGCCCACAGAAACAAATGTACCCTCTTCCCTTTGTCAGAAATCCCTTGGATCAAGCACAGAAATTATAGTTTTATGCAGTTGTCAAGAAAATGCAAAACCAATGCATGAAACATTGTATGTTCTGTTTATTAAAGAAGAATGTCTGTGATGATACAGATACTCAGTCAGACTAGGATGTTGCCAATGTCAGTTTGCAATTTACTAGAAATTATTGATTTCAAGTCTTGGTTTCCCAGGGCTACTGAGCACATCCTGTCATATAAATATGCATCCATTTGCTAGCGGCTGCAGCCTTGGATAAAAATGTGTGTTGTCTCAACCAGTGTCAGATTTCTTGAGCCAAAAAATAAAGCCCTACTTCCCTTCAGTGCAGGAACAAACAGCAGCTCCTAAGATACATTTCTATGTCCAATACAGTATCAGCACAACTTGCACAACTATAGCATCCATCCAGAATTATACATTTTGTTATTAAAATTAATAAGAAGGCACCATCCTGAGAAATTGCACCACCCTCCCCCCACCCACCAAAGGAAATTACTCAAAAGATTTCACAGAGCATCTTTAAATTATGAGACAGGTACAGCCTCAGACTTCTCATATAGCCCAAGAAACAGCTTGAATTTAACTACTTTTACATACAAATCTGTCCTGAGCAAGTTACACAACATAGAAATGCAAAAGGAAGGTGGGGATAATAGCTCTCTGTTCATTAGGGCCAACAGTGAAGGTGAATTGCCAGCACTTGGGAAAATTACAAAGGAGACCACCACTGTAAGCTGTTGGGAGTTTGAGCATGTGTCCCCTCCCAGCCTGTCCCTCTAGGTCCTGCTGTTCTCCTGCCTATCTTCTGCTCCTGCTCACCTGACACATTCCCGCTCAGAGTTTGGGGAGCTTTTTTTGTTTTTTTCCTTCATTTGGCTCTACTCCTCCTTAAGACTTTCTGCTGTGCTCACACCTCTAACCCCAGCTATTCACTCTGCTGCCTTCCCTTCCCTGAGGGAAATGCTCCTGGGTGGAGATGGGTCTGTCTCTGACCTACTGCTTGCTGAACGCTGCTGCTGCTGCCAAGACATACCATACCTACTGTGGACACAGCAGCAGGCTACCTGCCCACTGACAGTAGATTTTACAGACCAACAAGAGTCCAGGAGGTTATGGACCTTTATGGTTCAGTCATTAGCTGCTTATAAAAGTTCAATGGCATTTGTGGGATTTGGTGAAAGATGTTGACAATTCTGCTGCATGCTCTCTTCAGTGCATACCCACCTCAGCATTCTGAGCAAGTTTTTGGTTTTATATTTTTCTCTAGAAAATAAATCTCTGTTTTAACATTGCTTTTCTCAAGTCACTTGCATGTCATAATGAGTCCTCTGTTTACTAAACTACAAAACCTTCAGGGCTGACAGCAGTGGCAAAAATGACAGAATCAACAGGATTGCGTTTTCTTTTGTCTTGTCACTTCACCCTCACTTGTTTTTTTGTACAGCGCAGAATAGATTCACTTTGGGCACAGCAGAAAAGGGTGCAGCCCTCGCACGACCAGCCAGTCCAACATTTGCAGGTAAAGATAGCGAGAGGTACATGAACCAGCTTCCCTCCCTACCTTCTGCCATGGCTAGTGCAGCTGGGGATGGGACAAGGTAGGCGTTGCACCTCTCAGAGAGGTGATGGTGATCATCCTGCTCTGCAGCTCTCGGACACCCGTTGCTATTTGGAGCAGCATCAACTGCAGTTTACATATTAAATTGAGGGAAGTTATGTTTTGCCGTGGGAGGGTGGAAAAGGTGGGTGGATGGCTTCCAGTCAGAGGGGGTGCTGTCTGGCTGATGCCTACTTCATAAAAACAGTATTAGCCCTGAGGCAGCGTGGTGATTTACACCAGTGAAGGATCAGACCTGCTTATTCAAAGACAATTTTTCAGCTGGCTTGGAAATAAACCTCTAAATTCCTTTTGAGCACTCTGGCTCTTCCTGAAGAATCTGAAAACAATTTATTCTCAGATTATGGTGAGATCTTCTTGCTCTTGCAGGAAAAAGAAAGGAGAGAGAGAGAAAAGGAAGCACTGCAACTTGCCAAGCCACTTCAGCACTAACAGAGGTATGATCCGGAATCAATGCAGAGAGGCTGACAGCAACAATAAGCGTTAACTGCTGCAGTGAAGGGGGCTATTTAACCTGGCCACTAAAAGTTATTTCTGCCACAGCTATTTGAACAAAACATTTGGCAATTAAATTAATTCAAGCATATCCTCTCTTTTCATGGGAAAAATGCGGGAAAAATCTAGGCAGAGAATGAATGGCATCTAGATTAATGAGGACCTCCACAAAAAGAGGAAAAATAATGGTTTTCTAAAATACATTAGGATTACATTCTGCAGTAGCACCATATACTAGTTTCCTAGATGCTGGTAATCCTGATGTATTTTTATCTTGGCTAGTACCAAGGAGGGAGCTACACAAGGCCAAGTTCTTCCCACATATCTATGTTGAATGCAGTTTACCTTCGCTCTGTGTTGTGAATCTGAACCAACAGATATCTATGTCCCTGCTTAAGATCACGCCTTTATTTTCTGGCTGTATCTGACTTTGGCATTTAAATATCTTAATACTCCACATCTTGAGTCTTTGGTAAAGCCATTTTCCAATGCTAGAGCCTGGAAATGTTGGACTTGAAAATCACAAACCTCTACGACTTCAATTTAAGTATCAGATCCACTAATTAAATGCAGCAGCAGACTATACATTGCTCCAGACAGAAGAGAACAACAAAAAGCCATTCTGTGTTAGTGGGGATGTATTAACATATATGTAGGACTTCATTCTTTCTCAACTAGAACAAATATTCCTTAATCAGTCCTTAGAAATCACTTCTGAAGCTGGTGGCATTCTTCCATTGTTAGACAGGGAAGAACAGCTATGACTATTCTAGAAAAAAGAAACACCACTAATTAACATTTTTTTAATTGGATGGACTTGAAATACCTATCGCACAGGTGACCCTAACCCTAGCCTGTTAGTCAAATTATTGTATTCCTTGCCCTCTCTGCAGTGGTCACGCCATTCTGCTACAGCTGCATTGCCCTCCAGACACTCATCACAGACCCTGATACAACTTCTGGTGCAATGATTCTGAGGCTTTGGGGGAGTTTAGGATTAAAGCAATCGCACATTCAAAATTCACCAGGATTCACACTATTTTGAAGGCTTTTTGTAGGATGTTAGCATGAACACATGTCACAGTTTCTGTAGGGGCTATGGAAAAGAGTTTTCAAGACAGCTGAGCTGAAGTCAATGACAATGAAACGGAGCAGCATGGAGCTAAGAGCAGTTTTCTCACTTGAGGCTCACTTCTGATACAGAGATGATGCCAGCTAAGCTGTGAGACAAACATGGTGGGTACAACGTTCAATTATCACATTTCTTTCCAGAAAGTTCTTCTATCTTTGAATACACTAGTTCACATCTTCAGTGTTAATGATCCCTGTTTGACAGCAGTTTTGAACCTGTCCCTACAAGTTCTCCAGCTGATCTGCTGGCTACCTCCACCCCAAGCTGAGACTGCCCATGCAGTCTGAAGTCGGGGGGAAACAGGCAAGCAGAACTTTGGGCATAATGCATACGAGGGAAGGAAGGCATGATATGTCCCAAGAATGCAAGGAGAGCCAAACAGTAACTCACTCACATATTTTTAGTATAGTGAGAAAAAAAAAAAGGGAAAAAAAAAATATTTTCCTTTGTCAGTTAGAGATTCTGGGTTGAGAATCCAAGTGTCCCTGACTGTCCAGTTAGCAATTCATGTCATGCTCATCACCATGGTATGCGACTCCCTGTGACCACATTGCCCCTTGATAACTTTTAGCCACTCTAAAGATAGGTGTGGTAGCACCTCAGAGTCACTCTGGAAACCAGGAATACACGTTTGGGAGGCATCTTTTATAATTGGCATGGCTGAGCTGCAGCTCTGCCTCAGGCAGAAGGTAAACTCTGTCTCACTGAGGGTGGTGAAAGGAGATTTCTTAGCACAGAAAGAACACGGAGCTGCTCAGAAGCCTGCAGGAAGGGGCTGGCACCTGGGGTTGCACAGAACCTCCTTGCAAAGCAACTGAAGGGAATTTTTTTTCACCCAAGTGAAGAGCCTGTGCAAAGGATGTTGTTGCCCAAGTCATCAGCAGAGCAGTAGGGAAACTGAAATCAGGGGCTACAGGAATCTTTCTGCATTTTGGCAAGATCTGAATCCACAGCTGTTTATAAAAGTGTAATTAGTGGCCTACAAAGTACTTTGAAGTTGTTCTGAGTGCTAGAAAATTGTGATAAACTTGACTTTCTGTGCCTCCGTATCTTGTGAGCGATTATTCAATCAGTGGGCTGTTGACTGGAAGACTCAGCCAAACAATGATTGGGCTTCTAAACAATTCAATTACCTCTAATAAAGAAGGATCAGGGAAACAACCCTTAAACACCTTAAACAGAACAGCAGTATAAACAGACAAAATGACTCTCAAGAGAAACCCCCAGACACTTGCCAAGGCTGGCTTTGGAGCCAGCTGTGATACAAATGCATAAAATATTAGTTGCTTAATGGCTGTGAAGTGTTGCTCTTTAAAGGTTACTGTCTTCCTGTCCAGACAAGGCTGCAGCTGAATGATGGATGAAGTGAACCATGTATCTGAGGGGTTTTCAAGCACCTGCAATTCCCATTGGTATCAACAGGAATTTTGGGTAACCAGGAAAATTTTGGGCCAGTAAAACCTGACTCTGCATGATATTAAAAATCCCCAGGGCTATCAGCCTCCTCAACCCCAGCGTTTAGTTGGTGGAGTACTTGCAGCAAGGGCTCTAAAAATGCTGGTTATTTGGATGTGTGTTTGTGATGGGAGACCCGATCTCTAAATCACAGGGACCAGGTGTCTGTGCCAAAAAGTTAGGCTACCTAGAAGTAGAATTGGGAAGAAGTCTGCCTGTGGCTGGGGAAAAAGCATAACAATCACTGCAAAAAGTGCAGCAAGACAAGATTTAGCTTCTGAGCTAATTTGTCTCTCTTCTCCATTACAAGTCGCACCATATACAAATAGCTAACTTGTTATTGCAGCTCAAAGGAATGAATGAGCTCAAAAGAATGTGAAGAGGAGAGAATGCTACAATTCCACTGGGAAGAGCTGCTTCTTTTTATTTAACTTTTCTGTTTGGTTAATATTTTGCTGTGGCCTTCGAGAGCAGTCTCATCAGAATGCCTCTGTCCTGTGCTGTAAAACTGGACAGTCATCTGAAGCGTAAGCTCTGCACCTGCCTGTAGCTGTCTAGAAGCGTTTTGTGTGTCTGCATTTTTGAAAGTATCTCACGGTTTTGTTTCCTGTGAATGTGCATTCAGCCCTGCACACTCATGAAATGCTTAGCTGAGTTTGGGAGCATGTACATAGCGGGCCAGGGCTGGGGGATGGGGAGAGGGGAAAGAAAGAAGGGGCTGTAAGGCAGCTTGAGAACTGATACGATGCTGGTGTGAAACTTCTTTGTGAAGGGAACAACATTGTCAGGTTTTGGCTTAAAGAGTCTCAAACACTCTAGCAGCTTTAGAAACCTGAACATGTACTACCAGCCTCAGCTGCGTGCAGAAAGCACACCAAAGAGGAGCCTCAGTTTAAAATGGTGCCGAGTGCTCTGGCGGCTTCTGAAATTCCAGGATCAGGCCTTAAAAATAATATGTTTGACCCAACAGAGCCAGATAGAATCACAGACTGCACGGCATAGTTTTAAGTCTGCTTTCCTAAACTCCAAAACCATTAAATATTTAGGTGGCCATATGCAAATCATTTAAATTCTGTTTCTCAGAAGCACACCATGTCATACAGACTTGCTTTGTGCTGAGATCCTCTTCCTAAGCTTTCATCAACTATTTATTTTAAACCTGTAAAGGACTTAATTAATGGCTCATTTAGGGCTACCTTTTTTTTTTTTTCCAAGAGTATTTATATATGAGGGAGGAGGGGGGAGAGGCAGAAATGCAAAGACCTGGTTTTCTGTCGGAGAAAACTAACACCGAAGAAAACACATTTTTGTGAACGTACCAAAGAAAACCCCAGGACTGCTCAGATATTTTCAACCCCCTCCATGGGTAACAATTTGATAATTCAACAAATAAACAGCCCTTTATGTGGGAGCTGTCTCGTGGCCACTGTGAACACTTTAGAGACTAGGGCCCCAGATCTTCTCTTCTTAATGTCACTGTGAATTTGCTTGTGGAAGTGTATGACACCATGCACGGAGCCTGAACAGCTGAGCTCATGCTTCAGGCATTCTCCCAGGACTGGAGGGGGAGGGGGCTCCCCGCCAGCTTTCGGCTGCCTCTCCCTGTGCATTTACACACACACAAATCATGTTATCATAGTGAAAATATGTGAGAATTCCAGGAAGCAGAGGAAGTTTGTGTGTTGACCTTAGTTTATTTTTTTTCCAGAGGAAGACCACTCCAAACGTTAAAAGGATGGTGGATGCTAGCTAAATTCATTTGCAGATATTTTAATTCTCATTGCAACTCTTTCTCCTGCTGTACTTTGCCTTTTAGGATTAATGCTGCTTGTACTTTATCCCACCCGGGTACTTTGACTGAGAGAAGCAAAATCTCTTGGTGAGAAGCTCTATGGGATCTATTTGGACACTAAAAAAATCGGTAAAGGAGGCCCAAGTGCATTCTGGTTCCTATTTTTCCATTACAGTGCAGTAAAACTGGGTTGAGACTGTTTCTCGAGGGGAGGGAAGGAAAGGGTGGATGAAAGAGTGGGCTAATGCATTGCGCTTTTGCACATGGAGACCTGTCATTATTCTGCTTTACAATTCTGGGCTTGAACTCTTAAAACGCTGATCAATTTGGCGTCAAGCCCAATTGCATTTTTAAAAACACACACAAAAGTTTAATTTTAAACTTGCAAGTGTCTTGGTGAAGACTGCAGGACATTAAAAGTTAACCATGTACCTGAAAGCTGAGTCACCTGGCAGTGGCTAGTGTTCAGCATCTTGCAACATCAGACAGCAGCTTACACAGAAGCTAAGCCCTGGCACCCTGCCTCTCTCGCTGCCACCTACCATCAGCCTCGACCTTTCGGAAGGGTTTGCACACATTCAAACACAGCCATTCCACCACATCTAGCACACACCTGTGTGTGTATACACAGAGCCAGGAAAACAGGACTTGAGTCCTTTAATACTTGTCTCTCCCCTAGTCCTATATGGTCACACATAGATTTATACTTGCAGAATGCCATGCTTCTTGACTGGCCAACAAGAAACCCACTCCATGAAAAGATTCCTGTTCAATTGCATGGGTCAGAGCTCCCTCAGCCTCATAGCTTCTGTCAATAGCCCAGGCTCTGCCTTGTGTACCTGACCCTGTGGGTTATTCCAGCAGAACCCCACACCCTGTTGTGTGCTGGGGCTCACAGAACAAATCATAGTAATTTTTGGTTTTCATAAAATGTGCTATGGTCAGCATGCATTTAACTTGCAAGATGACTGAGCATTAAGCCTGGACAAAACCTGAAGAGTTTGCTTTGAGACTCTATCAGATTGCTTAAAATTTTTTTTGCAAACTATTCCATTTCTTATACTGGTTCTGTTGCAAACATAAGCTCAAAGCCTGATTCAGTTTTAAATGAGCAAGCCTGTTCTTCTAGCTAGCAGGCAGCCTGTGATGTATATTAGGGCCAGGCATCCCCACCCAACAGCTAAGCTGAAACAAGTAAGGCCATCAAGACGAAACAGCCTGAGCAGCTTACAGTGTCAGAGGCCTCACTGACATCAGGGGATCTGGGACAGCAGCCCCACAGCATTTATTTCTCTATTCAAGTTTATCTCTATTCCTTTCTAAAGGTTTTCTGAATTCACTTGTTTCCCCTCTCCCTCTGCTTGCTCCCCATTTCATTGTTTTGTCACAAATTTCAAATCCATACCTGCCTTCCCTGCCTCATCTCCGTTGGGCTCAGGCAGAAGGTGGCAGAAAAAGTAGTATTTGAATTATATTTTGGTTTTCAGGCTATTCAGACTTAGAAGTAGGCAACACAAGCATACAACTCCCTACCAGCTGCAGTCTAGATTTGTACCACGGAGAAGAACACAGTAGAACCAGATTGATGATTAATCAAAGCAAATTCTGGACCACTATTCCATGTGTCTCGAAGATTTAAAAAGTAAAACTAAAAAATGAGGGAGCTTTGCTTTGGTAATGAACATTACAACAAAAGGCACAACTTTCCAAAATACGCTGTGAAGAGAAGACAGATGCCTTCTAAGGCTTCTTGGTGTCTCTGGCCATCGTTGTAGCTTCATGGCTGTAAGCTGACAGAACAGGTGCTGCTGGGTCTTTCCCAGCACTGCTCCCAGCATGGGGAGAGCATCTGCCCTGCCCATTTTGGCTGCCCCAGCAGGGTCTGTCCTTCCTGACTCCTGCACATGCTATAAACGTGTAACACGTTCTGTGGTGTCTCTGAGGCCGATTACAGAACTCAGTTTGCCTGCCTCCCTGGCCATTGAGCAAATTAATTACCCAGAGGTTTTGATGTAATATAACCACATTGCTGAGGAGAGAGCCAGAAAAACACCTGGGATCTTTTCTATGCAGAAATCGTTTCTTTCCACCCATTTCTTATTCTAAATTATATAGCTTGTGAATTAAAAAAAAAAAGGTCATATGCAATGATGAATTATAAGTTACCCTGAAATGGGATATACTCTTCAGCTTTTGGGGATATTATTCTATAGAGGTTAGAATAAGGTGAAATTTTGTAGTTAGCAATCAGTAGAATAACATAGCTAGCTTTCATTAAGAAAGTCTACTTAAATAAACTTTTGGGTTGCAATCCTCAATTGGCATAAACTGACATAGCTCCATGTAAGTTAATGCAGCTGTGATTAGCTCTGTCTTCTGGGGAGGCAGCTTTTGCTCCCTTGTGGAGAGAAAAAAAAAAAAAAATAAAAAAGGTTTAGTGGCATCAATATTTTTTTGGGAAAATATATACACCAGTAACAGGTAAATCATTGTATTTAAATGTAAGAATTGAGAAGATGCCAGGACTACTGAAAAACCATGAATACCTAGCAGAAGGGCATGTTCCCCTCTTTAACGGACTGTATGAGATACTTTAAAACATCACTAATTCTTTTAAACCTCTCTCTCAGTAAAGACCTCTCTGAATTGAACAATGCAGGTGATCAAGGCAGTGGTTATACAGTAAGGCCCCAGTTCAGCAAAGCTCTGAAGCACACCTTCAGCTTTGAGTGCATGAGTGGCCTCATTGAAGTCCTTAGTAATTATGTGTTTTGCTGAATCAGGACCTGAATTTATTTGGGGCAGGAGGACCTTAATATCTTCTAAGGAATTATACTTATTAAAGGGGACAGTCTATAAATTAGTGTTTAAGTTAAAATCAATTTCTAGATAATACATATCCCTAAAAGACAGATTGTTAGTTTGTATGAGCTTTGTAACAAAACTTTAATTAAACCCTTTTTAAATAAAACCTGTCGTACATTATACTGCTAATTGACTTGACCTGGTACAAAGAGGACTCTGCCAGCTAGAGGAGACTAAAGGAGATTATTCTGTCTGGTGCTGCAGTGATTGTGTGTTAATAAAATTTATTTCTGCAGTCTTGCCCAACTCCCTATTGTGTATTCAAGAAATGTGTGGGCTCGAAGCCAGTCATCACAAAGCAAAAAGTAATAAACACTCAAAAGCCAACTTTTTCTACCTCACGTTCTGCTGCTTTGCTTGCGTACATCAGCTAGAGTTATCTTTTTTTAAAAAAAAAAAATTATTTTCCCAGTTATGTAAAAACCTGCACCTTATTAATGTGAGCACAGTAACAAGGGAAGGACAATTATAGGAGCCAAAAAGCTCAGTGATGAAATATTCCGGGTGTGGCAATCATATTTTATTGTCACTACACTGATTACATACAATATAACACATCTAGCAATTAGAGAAAAGTGTTTAATCCTCCTGGCCTAGACCTATTTCACAGAGAATTCATTTAAATGGGCCAAATTCTTCTTTTAGCCACACAAGTAAATCTGAAATAACTTCTTGCCAATCAGTAGAATCATTTGGATTGACATTCATGTAAATGACAGCGAAACACGACCCGCTCACTTCACAGAGTTACTCCTGATATATGCTGGGTGCAACCACAAAAAGTAATCACAAGAACTTATGCAAGAAAATACAGGGAATAAACAGGAGGACTTGAAAGTTTTTGTACATGCTCAAAATTATGAATGAATTGGCACGAGAAATTTGTTGGGATAATTCACATGACTAGAATATTAACATAGACAGTACAGTTTGTTCAGGGAGAAGAGGGATGACGTGCTGTCCATAGACACATTCGCTCCACAGTGTAAAATGGAGAAAGAGATGACCCAGTTGAAAATCCCTAGCTAATAATAACAGGGGGAATGAATGCAGGTGCTGTCACGATGGGGGGGTGTGGGGTATCTAGAGTAAAGCCACAAAGAACAGATGGACAGAGCTACTTCTTTTGGAGGGCAACAAGATGAATCATACACACAGCACACTGGGCTTGAAGAGGATGGAGGCACGTGGCAGGGAGGCTAATGGAGATACCTGCTGGGACACAGGGTATCACAGGACACAAACTTCAGGCTTCCAACATCTTGCTACCAAGGCTGGAGAAGCAACTGAAGGGAAGGCTCCTTACTCCTAAGAGTCAGGAGAAATACGTTTAGAAATATGAAAATAGAAGGCAATTTGGGTGATAGTTATCACGGAATGAGAAAACTCACTGCTCCTGGAAAAAGAACAGCAAAATACAAACAACAGACTTGAAGAAAGCCAACTTAAATAAACTCAGAATTGGTAAGCAATATTTCACAGGGAACAAGCAGAGTAGTTGACAGTTCCTTAAAATAGTTCTATTAAGGGCACAAGTGCAAATTATCCCAAAGCAGCAAAACCATTAGAAGTGTTGCAAGAAACCACCTTAGCTAAATCATGAACTCCACGCTGACCTCAGACACCAGAAGTGTGTAGAAAGTTGAACCTAGGTGAGATTACTGAAGATCAGGATGAAAGAAAAGAGAGGGAGCATAGGGTCCAAATCAGGAAGGTCAAGTGAGAAGAGGGAACACATTGGTGCAGAAAGGATAACAAGAAGACAGACTGCAAACATACTTCATAACAAGAGGAAGATGGGAAAAAAGTGTTGGCCTGCTATTGAACATGACAGCAAACATTATTGACAGGCGATGCTGAAAAGGTTGAGTGCTTAAAGCTTTTTTGCTGCAATCTTTACTAAAAAGGTCAAATGAGATCAGGAAGGAAACAGCACTAGTGACAAAGGGGTAGAAACACAAGTGAAAACAAGGAAAGAACAGATTAAATAGTACTTAGATAAATTAGATCTTTCATATTGGCTGGGTCAGATACAATTTGTCCTAAGGTATCCTACTGGACTGTCTGAAGCAATCTCAGAACCATTAGTGATTTATCTTTGAGAGCTTATGTAAGATGGGTGAATATCCAGAAGACAGAAAAATGGCACATAGTGTGTTTCTTTACAGGGAGGGAAAAGATTGTAATGGGGAATTAAAGAGCAGTGAGTGAAGGTCAGTTTTTGGAAAAATACGGAAACAATCAAATTATTTGTAACCACTCAGGAAATAACAAGGAGATGACTAACAGCTAGCATGGCTTTGTCAAAAACACTGATTTGTTAAACCAATTTAATTTCCTTCAGTGGGAATAGGGGAGAAGCCGTAAATAAATCTCCACTTTATTAAAGCTTTTCAGTATCAGCCTCCTCATGGTCAGAAGTGAGCTAGGAAAAAAATATGGTCTCCCTCCACCTCCAAAATACTCTTGTCAAACCGGAAGGATGTTGTTAAGTACATTTCTGTGGGCATCTGCCCTGGATTTGCTTCTGTTAAGCACTTCTACTGCAGTCTTGTTAGAACAGTGTCTTACTTTCTGCATGCAGTAAAATTGAGAAGGGCCACACAGGCGATAGCTGGCTCATCTGAGAACGTTCGCTTAGAATACAACGTGATTTTGACAGCTGGAATAGCGTACCCAGTTTGGGGCAACACATTTCAGCTTCAAAAAAAAAAAAAAAGGGACCAAACAGAAAAGGTCTATCTGAGAGCAGCCAGAAATCTAGGAAACACAAGCTGCAAGGAGAACTGGGAAGAATGTTCTGCAGAAAAGGCTGAGAAGGACTACTATGTAATACATATGCACATCAAGAGGAAAGGAGTAAGCAGTCTTCCTTACCCACTGTGGATAGGATAAGAAGTATTGGGTTAAACAGGAGCACAGGAAATCTAGGTTAAACATTAGGAAACACTTGGTAATAATATGGCTAGTTAAGCACTGGAAAAGATTGCCTGGGGAGGTTGCAGAGCCTGCCTCCTTGGGAGTTTTCAACAGTATGCAAGACTCACACATGAGAAATTATGCTTTTAAAGTTGCAGATGGATTTGTACGACCTCTCAAAATCCACTTCATTTTACTAAGACTACTTTTCCCCCAGTTTGAAAGGAAGATTCACTCTGGTGAAATGGAAGCCTTGCCTGGATGCTGGTATGGCACAACACTACAGCAATCCCCAAGCCAGCCCTCTCACAGCACCCCAGCTTCAGCAGGTGCTTCACCCCAAGCAGAGAGGCGATCCCTCCTGCAGGCATTTCTGTACTTGAACGTACCTTTTGACACTGGATTGAGATGGGGGCTAAACTGGCAGCCGTTTCCCTGCTAACTTGCAGCACAACTGTACAAGTTTTTACCACCTACTGCCTGGGCCCATGGCTGCATGCTGAAGCTCAAAGTGCTTCTGAAGGCCACAGACAAGCTTTACTCAACACATACTCCTGCTCCACATTTCTAGAAGAGATTTAACTGCTGGGAGAACATAACCTGCACGCCATGCTCTAGCTAAGAATTAATTTCAGAGAGAAACAGAAAGTACCAAACACTGCCATTAAAATCCAGAAATGCTGAAGCCCAAGTTACAGTCTCACATAGCAGATCATGTCCTCCCCACTACAACTCCCACCCTGCTTGGGAACATCTGCACGAGCACAGATGTTGCATCATTGCCCACTAGCCAAGAATTTATCCCTGGGACAAATGCCTTTAAACCCAGACCTAGCCACCTGAAGAACACACTCAACATCACAGTTGTTGATTCTTTCCATTAAAATTGTCTCTATAATCTTGATCATTTTTTCAGTCAAAGATATTTATGATCCTGCCACCCACAGAAGTCCCAGACAAACCTTACTATCTCTACGCACTGAAGCCACAGTGCTGCAGAAAGCCAATAAATGAGAAAGTTAATGTATCTGAAGTTACACGGTGTGAGCTGACATTGCTGTAATAATAATAAAATTGGGGGGGATCAGAAAAAGGCAGAGCTGGTCTGCTGGTAAAGGAAGAGTGTACAAGAATTCTTGCATTGCCCTCCTGTACAAGCACTGATATATTTCTTAGGGTGGCAACTGTAAAGCAGGTGTGTTCTGTTACACAATGTATTTCATTCAATTAATAACAGTTACATGATAATAAAACACGTATTAATAACATGTTAAACTGATTATTTAATCACAAGTCCTTCCTCCATTCTGCTCTAGCCTGGACTGGATTTAAAGTATAAATAGGACACATTAAATATTTTGTTGTTTTAGTAGATTCTTTTTCTATCGTATTAGGCCAAGTTTCTTGAACTTGTAGCAGGAAAGAGAAAAACTGCAGCACATGCACACACACACACACAGGCACAGCAGGGAAGGCCGATACAGCCACTGGCACAATGTGTCTGCTCTTGATTTCACAGTGCCACCCAGCCCTTCGCTGGGTTACAGAGCGGGTTTTTTTTTTTTTCTCATGTTATTTTGTGTCTCAATGCCAGCACCGATTGTGGTGATCGATTGACTTAGCTAGTGCTGCAGGATTCAAAACAACCACCCTGGCAGCAGCAGCTCAGGGAAATACAGAGAGAGCTGGCTGGGTTAATCCAAGGAGAAACGAAACAGTGTTGGTAATCTGCCAGCTCCGAGAATCCTACAATAAATTAGGAATAACTATATACATTATTTTAAAATGAAAGATGTCAGCAGACTCTGGCAGAAACATTTTAAACACTGCACTGTGCTTCAGTCCCAGGAGTCCAGAGCAAAAGCCCTTTTTCCTTCATACTGAGCTGTTCCTCACACCTCATCTCACCAGCTCAGCTTCAGCTCATGGGCACACAAAAGCTATTGCCTGCTTTTGGGGAAAAGGGGCTCTCTACCTCCCATCCCCAGAAACAGAAAATTTACTGTTATTCACCTACATTGAAATGTAGGAAGTGTTCCTCACACAAAGTCTCTCCTCCCTTCCAACAGCCATCTCCCTTTCCCCAGGGTCCCCCCATCTTACTGAGGATCAATTAAACCCTCTCCGATTTTCCACCTGCAGCTCCTGCCTCCTACCAGCACAACTGCTGAAGTATTGCGCAGATTCTTTTCCAGAAGTAATGTTTCTCCTGACAAAAATCCAGAGGAATAGAAGTTGACCATAGAAGTTGACCCTTGAGCTTTTTGACTTTGTTACGTTCCCCCACAATTCCTTTATCTCATGTGATCTTCTGTCCCCTTTCTCCTGCTCTTGCTTCCTCCACTGCTGCTGCCTCTTAATTAAACATCCTCATTTTGACACTGACCCTATTTTCATTTTATCTAACTCCTCTCTCACTCCCTACAGAAGAGGAGAGTCCCAGTGACCTGCTCCCCATTCTCTTTCTCCTCCCACTCAGCTTATAGTAGTAACTACTCGCCTATTATCCTGCTAGTAATTCAGACTTCCCTTAGCTGCCTTATGAAGAAGATAAGCTGCTCCTTCTGTTGACAAAGGAATATCTAACAGACGTGCCTGCTTTCTCATCCTGGGGATGGCGACTGCTTCTGCCAGTAGCTCTTT
>NW_010315402.1:22549-55601 GCF_000700745.2 Antrostomus carolinensis
CCACATTTATGAGGGCTGGCATACTAACAGGGTTACTGGGTAGCTTTTTCCAGGACAGACTTAACAGCTCGCATATAGATGGACCCAGACATGGTTCTGGTTAGAGACAATGAGAGATTTACTATAGCATGTATTTACACCAAGATTTGGTGGCTTTGTATGAATAAAATAGAAACAGAAAATAATTATTTGTTTGCCAGCCCACTGAACGTAGGGGAGAAGCACAAAGTTTTATTCATCTGCAGGCTCAGCAGATGTCAGTGTATGAATGGCCTGATTTCAGTCTCATTTTTGGACTAGTAAAGATTTTATCTAGCTAACAACCAAGAGGTAATTCCTGCTTTGAACAAAAAGTGATTCCGTATCATCTCATAACTTGTCACAATTAAACATTAGCTAACTCCATGGATTTTGTTGGTGGTGTTTTGTTAGAACAGTTTCTGAGGGAAGTGATAGTTCAGTCATTATTTGAACGTCTGCTATAGTGGAGTCTATCACTGCTGAAAGCCTAGAATAATGGCCTGTGTTATTCTTGTGCATCTTTTTCTATACAGCTTTTGAGGGAGCTGTAATTGAAGAGAAATGAAAGGGCAGCCAACCAAGAGACAATACTGCAAGGATCAGTACTGGAATGTGAGACAACATACTTTAAAAGCTGAAACTTCAAAACTCCTGCTATGCGTGTACTTTTGAAAAGGGTAACATCAATAGCAAAAAAAGAAACCCCAGCTATTTTTTCCCCTGATTAAGAAATAAACAGACTCTTTTTTTTTCCAACTTCATGTTTATAATCTGATGGCCTCCTATGAAGGCATGAAAAAAGAAAGGATTAATGCCTTCACTGGATACTTATTTTTAACTGCTGTTTTCTTTAGAAAATGTGATCAGCTAAAAAGGTGAAAAAGAGACCAGTGGACTAGAAACATGAGAACACCGAGGCAGGGTGTTAAGAAGCAGGGACCCTACAGCAACTTACAGAAAGGTTGCAAAATATGAACCGGTATTTAGCATCAGGTCCTGCGTCAGCTGGCTCTTCAGTTATGTCGGTGTTGTACCTCCTCATTCCTCGTGTTCACAGAGAACTGAAATATAGACAGTGTTTTCTATACTTCAGTTTCAAACTCCAATATTTAACAGGATTGCCAGAGGCTTACCATTGTGCACTGACTGGTGCATCAAGCTTCAAATTTCCTCCTGTTTCTACAAATATTAACTAGTAGAGCTCTCTCAGGGCCTGATGTGAAGCTACTGAAGCCATTTGAAAGCCATTAATGTTAGTAGGAAGCTTTACATCCATCTCTTGCGCTTTTGGATTCTCCAGGCATTTATGTGCATACCTCATACTCCCATCCCATTGAAGAAGCTCTTTGTCTTAACCACAAAAAAAGGCTGTTTAAGATGGGTTTAGTGAAACCCGGCCAAGCTAAGCCCAAACTCCAGCTTTTTCCTATCAAAGACAATTCAACAAGACCATCCATTTCTGAAATAATCTGTGTGTGTGAAGATATTTGGAATATGTTTGTGATCAAGACTTAAAATGGCATAGTCAAGGACTGGGTTATTCAAAATAAGCTGGATCCCAAACATAGGAGTTGTTGGATCATAAACATAAGAACACTGCAGCTATTTCAAGTGAAATAAGCAATGTTTCCTCCAGTTTACTCCCCAAAAAGATTAAGTAAGTTTATGTTGTTTTTAATGATGAAGAATTGAACAAAGAATAATTTGGAACTAGTTTTCAGTACTCCTGCCAAACTCTGAGTAAAACATCATTTACCTCCTAAGTGAACATTTTTCTGTCAGTTTTGTATGAATTAAACATTTTGGTCATTTAAAGGAAAAATGTTAAAAATCTGGAGTGTTCTTAAAATAGTAGATCAGTATACTTGAAATATCTTTTCTGATTTCAGGGAACTCCTTCTATGCATGTAACTTGCTATGAAACCCACAGCTACTTTGTACTAATTTCAGATCAAGCTTATGAAAAATAATTGAATGAGGTAAAGCACTCAGCAATGCCAGAGCATGGGGACCACAATGCTGTAATAGATGATATCAAGATGATGGCAAAATAATGTCACTGCAGTCACTGGAGACTACATTACTATGTCAAGATGATGGCAAAATGATTTCGATGCAAGTCTATTGAAACTCTGTTAAAATATCCAGATGATTGCAACATATCAGGCAAATTCCCCAGAGGCAGAGACTGATAAATTTGTGTTAAAGTATTTCAAATACACCACTCTAACCTATGTCACATGGTCAAGATCCTGGCTTGCTAAGGCACTACCCTGATCCCACCAACATCAGCTGAGGCTCTAAAAGGGAAGCTTTCCCTTTTGTGTGGAAAGTTCTGATGATCCTAGGCATTTCAGGATATGTAGCCGATTTTGCCTTGTGTGCACACACAGCTATAGTTTGAGATTGCAGTGGCATGATGATACAGCTGAGGAAACAAGCTCACTTGCAAATGTGGCCTCATCTGAGGCTGAGCAGTTCTAGGAATTTATGCCATGGAGAGACAAACTACGTCCTGGTGCTCCAGAAGTGGAAATAGCAGGTGGTAACCGAGAATCACAGCCAAAAGAAGGCATAAGCTTTCCCATCCTGGAGAATGGCAAACATGTCAAAGGCAACAGAGAGCTAAGGTAGTTTTAGCATCTTCTCCCCATATGAAGTAATGAGTTAATCAGCAAAGGGATGCCATCTTAGATGAACTCATTGTTTACCCAAGAGGGCTTATTTTTTTGCAGTACAGAAATACTGCTCCTGAAAGTCACAGCTGAGCTGAACATTGATAGAAGTTAGCTGTGGGGATCCTGATGGAAGCAGACGCGTTTATCTGAGCAGATTGTAGTGAAGAGTGTATCAATAACAAGTGAGAACGTCTTTTCTACCTCTTAAGCAAGAAAAACTTGCAGAACATCAGCCAGCACTGCTCCCTGTTCTTGCCAGGGCTGACAGTCCTTTAGTTTTAAGAGCAGCACGCTCAGCAAAAAAAACGTACTAACTGCAGGATTGAGCCCTCAGAAGATTGTTAGAGCAATTAGTGCAGAAGCAGCAACATTCCTGTTATCAGAACTAACAAGAAGCTGCAAGAGCTGTTTCAACAGAAATAGTCGAGCCTGCTCTAATTATATGTTCTTTGCATAGGCTGGCGAGTATGATGATTTTAGAAACTGGGTTATTCAAGCTTCTGAGGTTACAAATGCTGCTGTGCCAGCTCCACCCACTAAGTAAAAGGTTGTACGCGGCAGTCGGCTTGCTGAGCTGTGCAGTGCAGCCACAACTGCAGGCAACTAAGAAGGTAAAATAAGGCTGTTCAAAGGATAGCCAGACACATTTAGAAGGTAGCCTTGCTAGACTCTTGGTTCTACTACAGGTATATTTCAGCAGCAGTGAAGTGGTTTCTGCCATTTTCTAGAGAAAGCAGCCTTGAACTGCCTGTTTTCTAATCTTGCTGCTCTGACCCACTTGTTCCTCACCTCCAGCTGACAGTGCTGGGCTGGCCATTGCCTTCAGCTGTGCCCTGGATCTTGGGCTCGTCAAGTCTATTGTGAACAGATGGAGCTTGGGGTTCCTACAAATCCCATCTGCTCTTGCAACAGACAATATTAGTGCTCCTTTAGGAAGAAGCCTAAGTTCCACCCCCCACCCCAGAAATCCCACTCATCTTTGTTGCTTTGCATTGTCACTTACAAGGGCAGATAGTTTTGCACTGTTCACATCGTTAGTTGGTTCCTAAACAAGTTTTGGATCAGATTTAAACTCCTAATCCTAATTTACAAAATCTTTATTGGTCCAGGACTAGGTTACATCAGGACTTACATCCAGGTACACCTCTCCAGACAGCTGCCTTGCAAGAGAAGCTGCATTTAAGCAAGAAGAATTCTGTCCAAACTCCAAGAAACAGAGCGCAGCACGATACCCAGTGGGAGATGCAGCTGAACTGGACCCTGGCCTGCTTCAGCTCAGCATTTCTGCTCAGAAGAGACAGGCAAGAAATAAATGGAGAGAACAGGAGCAGAGAGAGCAGGAGGTCACTCTGCACACAGCTCTTCAGCTTAGATGTTATCCCATGCTTACACCACAGGCTCAGGCGCAACTGGAAGACACAGCAGCCTGTTCCTGTTTCAGATTCCTGCCTCAGCTGCCTTGCTAGCCCATGTCACTGGGAGACCCAGCAACCCACCACCAGCCCTCACAGGAAGGAGCCTGGCTGCCTGGGCAGAAGGGGATCAGTTTGGGTGTCTTGTACCCCCTGGGAACTCTCCTAAACCATTCAGCCCCCACACAGGTGACTTACAAATCCTGTTGGAAAGCCAGAGCCTGCACAAGTTGCACAAAAGAACAGATTTTGCTTTAAGTGACCAGAAAAAACGTCCCTCAGTAGAGGGATAAAACCAAGTGGGAATTATTTCTGTGCCTTTCCAATCTCATTAAGGATTTAAACTGGGGGGGAAAAAAGGGTGTTTGGGATGTAAACTCCATTCCAGTAGTACAGACTGGAGTGATCTCATGATCATTTTTAAGTCATCCAGGGTCAGTCAGTATAGGCTGATCAGCATATAGGAGGTTATAGTTGCATCTTTGACATCTTCCCCATTCTCCAGTGCCGAGTAGAATTGTGCTACTAGAGAGAATCTGATAAAAATATAGGTTTTTTGTTTGTTTTGTTGCCTATTAAGACAAAATTCTGCTTCCAGTTGCACTAGCTGAATACAGAGTAATTCTATTCAATTCAGTGTTGATAGGTATTAAAATTAAATTATTTAGTCTCAAACCTCAAAGAAACAAATCTGTGGCTGAAATACAGGCATCTGTACTGTAGTCACCCTAACACCCAGTAGCAGCAAGCAACTGGAACATGAACACTGTTCTTTTAACATGAAACTACCTGTAGTAACACAATTATTTCCTTTATTTTTGTGCTGTCACTAATATAAATCAATACTATTCCATCTGCTGCCATTTCTAGACTTGAACTGTGAATTTGAACCATGTTATCACCTTTCTAACCATTATGCAACCTCTTGACAGAAACCCATTATAAAGCTTCACATTTATTCTGCAGTGCAGCTCTGCTAGCAATATTTACATCTATAACATACACATCTCATGCTCTTTTTCTTTCTTGAAGCCTCTTTTATTGCATCACACTTGCACACTGTACTCGCTTCAGCCTCAAGCCAAAGAAAATACAGACAAAAGTATACTTCTTAAACATATTTCTGTTTTAACTGCAGACTCCAGTGTTTCCAGTGAGAGGATCATGAAAATCTGTCAACAGAAAAGGGAGCCGATTCCAACTTTTATTGCCTTCATGATACAGGAGGTTTGTTCTAGATCACATTACTGCTGCGGATGTTGAGCATCCAATCAGTGTATGTTGAGCATACAATCAGTGTATGAAGCTGTTCCTTAGATGTGCAAGATGTAGGTACCCACACCAGCTACTGATCCCCCACTACTTACTTATATCACACAAGCCTATATTTTCCAATAAATATATCCATAGATTAATTTCAGAGCAGAGAAGCAGCAGCCTGACAGGATCCCTCTCTTTTGTGGCAGGAGAGGACAGGTTTCCTTGCTGATCTAACAGGACCATACTTGTTCAAAACCATCCCTGTTTTCCTGCCAGTCCCACCTGCCGTCTCTGCTGGTCTTGAAGTAAGGCTGGTGACTACTACAGAAGCAAGACCCTGCCCAAAGTAGACCATACTAACTAATTTCCCAGTGTAGCCAAGATAAGGTGTTTTGTGGTTTGTTTTTTTTGTTTGTTTTTTGTTTTTTCTTTCTCTCCAGAACTCTTCTTGAAATTATATTCTGCATAGTCCACAGCCTGGTCTTTAACAGCAACACACATGTACACAAATACTCCATGCTCACGCTAGTCACTGGCTAATTTGGTGTAACATCAGATCAACTATCAATCCACACAATAATTCTGGAAGTTTTTCAATGAGGTTACCTGGGCAGGAGCTTAAAACAGAGAAAAAGAAATAAGTGGAAAAACCCATATTGCCTGATGAAACCCCTGTGCAGACTCTACATTAGCAGTAGGCATGTCTCCGAGAGAACAGGGATTGTCGGCCACAGACTTTACTTCGCAGGAAGATGGGAGCTGCCATCCTGGATCACACTAGCTGTCCCTGTAGTCTGGTATCATGGACCAGAGGAAGTTTGTCTGTAATGGTTGATTATGGAAAAGCCTGCCCTAAAGGGAAGTATTTCCTCAAGTCTCATCAGTCGGTACTTACATATGCTGTGAATCATAAGCATTTAATTCTCTTAAGATTTTTATCCTAGTTAATATCACTGTAGATAAGCTCATGACCTGTTTCTGAGCATTTAATTGTTCTGTCTTGAATTCTAGTAAGGTGTCAATATTTTGTTCCAACCATTACACGTGGGCTGAAAAAAACCAAACAACTTTGTGTTTGAGTATGAAGTCTGAGCAACTTTACTCACTGATAAAGTCTCGTGCAAGCAAGACCCAGCATTGTAGGCAGGAGGAGAGGCTCCCACGCTGCTGACTGGGAACTACATGCCAGAGAAAGAACAAAATTCCATAGCTTGAAAGAAAAATATCTTTAAATTTCTTGCATGGCTTTTGGCTTTGTTATGATGAAAGATGTCTGAGAATTCCCTGGTGCACCTTTGTTTTACGTTCACTATTTTACACATCACTCTTCTGTCAGATCTAATTTGCCCATTTCCTAAACTTTTCTAAAAATCAGTTTTTCCTTAGATATTTCTATGTGTTCTTAACAAAAGAGAAAGGTTAGTTTTCAAACAAACAAAAAAATACAGCACCACTCACTGTACTTACTGCTGCTTAGTGGTTCAGCTCTGGTTACATCTTTAGCCAAGTTGTCTATGTTAGTTAGGACACAGCTAAGAATAGCCTCCCCTCTTGCGTGCTCTGCAGCTAGTTATTTCAATTGTGATTACTGAAGGGCTTAAGAACTTGTTTTGCTCTGTCCCATTTGACCAGTTTATAAGAGGAAAGCTGGACTCACCAATTATTACTGTTTTATTTAGGGGGTTTTGCCTCTTTGATCTTCCTCAATGTTTTAGCCACAACATTTTCTTTAGCCAAATAAATAAATATGACTTTATTGATGTAACAGTATTCTCATTGACTTGGGATTTTTCTCTCGTGTTTATAGCATAGTTCAATGCACACAAAAATGTAATCTCTACATAGACTGTCAGCTATGGGACTAGCTGCTGTGCTGATGAGCTAGTCTGCTCTTCAAATGCACTTTATACCTTGGCACCATGGCTTGGCACCTGCTCACATTTCAGTACTGTGGCCAGAGAGGAAATAGGACTGTACATAAAAAGATAGAGCTACACAAGGAATATTAGGGATGAGGTATCTAGTTGCAAGCAGGAACATGACTAAGAAATGAAATCATATAATTTTGGTGTGGATTTGACTGTGCTGATAATCATACAGAACTGCTGAGAGTGTCCTGTATCTACCAGAAAGGTGAAATCATGGTTCTACTGAAGTAAAACTTCAGAAGTTTTTAAACGCCAGAGTAGAATTAGAGACAGCTGACTGCTCATGTACTTAATAATAGGTAGTGTGCCTTCCCTCCTGAAAACTTGCCTCTTGAGTATTTATAAAACATTACGTGGTGTCAGTAGTTATCTTGAGCCAAAGATGGAGCAATTACTTCCTCCAAATCTGCTGGATTTATGAGGGAAGCTTGCAGAGAAATGGTGTCAGTTTAGCAACATTTTGAAATAGTTTTCTCTGCCATGGGGGCTGCAGAGGAACCGCCTGAAGGGCAAGCTGCGACACTTCTTGGGGTGGGGCTGCTCAGCAGCTTCCCAGGTCTACAATGGATTTGGAAGTGAGAAGATAAAAAGAATTTGACACAGAGATAGGTGCTAAGTAAAAGCCTTACAGTGATTAGGAAGAGCAGCCAGATAAACTTGCATAGAAATCTGAAAACAGAAGGAAGTTAGCTCCAGAATTGGTGAGAGATACTGGGGTGTGCCACCCATATGTAAGCATCAGAGAAGTACACAGAATGAAAGTAATAATCACATTCACATATACAATAATTTCAACGATTTCCATCCTTCTGACAGGCAAAATACAGTGCTGGAGTGGTAAGAGTGGCAAACACAAATGGGACAGAGCAAAACAATCTGGATTCTTTGTGCCTTTACACTAGGAAAAAGGGGTTATAGCAGCTGGAGTAACCCAATAAACAGCAGTTGCACCTAGCTCTGCTTTGGAAAGAGCTGAGAGGTTTGGCTCTGCCTCCTTCTTTAAGTTTTAGTCATTGTATTTTGCCAGTCGAGTGAGCTCCACGAGCTCCTGTTGACAGTCAGCCCGCAGAGACTCCTATCTTGGCTGGAGCCACGATGAACTTTCCTCCCTGGGTGTGCCCTGTCCTGCTAGGGATAAAATGCAGCATTCAGCTGGTGCTCACCACAAGGAATAAATAAAACCAGGAAGGAACTCAAGGCTAGTAGAAGAGCAGTCAGCCCCGGTGACGTCTGCAGCGTGCGTTTGACCCTGCTCTGCACTGGCCCTGTGCCCTGCCTCGCTCACTGTGCCCATTGTTAAAGCCTCAGCCCCGGGCACGCGCTGCGGTGGGAGCCCCAGTGCAGGAGCAAGTGCTGCTCCTCACCTCTGCCATGGGGACACGCTGGTGGCCACCCTCGCCAGCTGGACGTGGTGCTTGGTGGTGGAGGAGGAGGAGGGCCCCAAGCTCCAGCCCTGCCACCACGGTGCCCCATTACTGCTGCACCACTAGCTAATCCAGACCTGTGAAAGCATTGCAGGAGAGCCCAAAGTAATTTATTTATGAAAAGAGGAAAAAAACCCAGGAGAGTTTCACAGAGCCAGGCTAGCATGCCAGCACTGGACTCCTAAATTAGCACCACTTGAGCAGGGTAATTCCCAGCATCGGCTGGGGAAGGGCAGGAGCCAGTGAGCGAATGTGGGCAGAGGGGGACGTTTAACACGGAGCCTGCCTGAATAAGTGCCTTGTGCTATTGCCAGCAGTCCCAGCTGTCAGCACCACCATTCACCTAAGACTGCTGCCTCCCCAGCCAGCTGGAGGAGAATGTGTGGAGACAGTTTCTGATCCCATTCAGGGAGCAGAGGACCATTAGCTGCTGCCTCTCACCAAGTGCTCAGTGGCTGGGAGCCAACAGCTCTGCTGCAGGGTGGGGACAGATCAATGCAGGGAAGGGGCTGAGGGGAAAGGTCCTGGAAGCAGAGATCTGTGTTGGCTTTCATGAGTGGTCCTCCACACACGTACTGCTTCACTTCTGCTTACAGCTGAGCCACTTGAGGTAAGGGACAGAAGACACCAAGCTCAGCTTACGGGCCACGGGTGCTTCTGATGGTTCACGGCTCCTGGCTGTGCCCTGGTGTAAGCACAGCCCTCGGCTTCCTCAGATTGCTGGGTCAAAGCCCAACAGCAAAGGCACAACACAGACACAGTCTATGAAACCACCCCAGTGAGGCATGTCTCCCCTGTTTCTTTGAAGTCAGGCAGATTTCAAAATGATTCAAGAAGAGTTATGATTCACACTATTGAAAAAAGATGGTTTAAGGAAGGCACTTTCAGATAATCCACCCCAAGACCATACTGGTCTTCCCTGGGGTGGGGAAATTGCTGTGGAGGAAAATGGATATACTAAAAACACTGCAGAGATGTTTTGCCAACCAAATTGAGGAAGGAACTGATCACTAATACCTGGATTCAGGACCTGATCTCCTACTTGAAAAATTCAAGATTTTATTATGTCCTTAAACAAGTGCCTAACTGATTCAAAATTTTAGTTTGTATTTCAAAAAAACCCACAAAACCAGGTATGATGTGAAACAACTGACTTTTATATGTACTTTCAAGCCTTAAAAAAAATTGGCACACAGTTTTCTATGACATAGTTCAAACCAGTGTTTTATATAATCACTGTATTTCAAAGGCAGATGAAACTGAAAACATGATAAGAAAATGAGAAATGGAGTGTTTAACTTCAAAGGAAAATAAAACCTCACTTCCTACTTCTGTCCCACTGTTCCACGTTGCAATTAAGTGACTGGTTTCATACACAACACTGATTTATCATTAGTCAGAATGTAAAAGCTAGCTTGTACTTTAGTGAAAAGACTGCCCAGTTTATAGAATTGTGATGCCCAACTGTAAATGTATTTGACTAATAAATTAAATCCACTCAAGAAAAAGACATGAGGGAAACTTCAAGATTAAAATAAGGACCAGGCATTAAGAAACAGCAGGCTAAACATCTCAAGACTGAGTACATTAATGGAAGACCTACATTAAACTTCCATTTTTTGGTTAATTTCTTATAATGCTAAGCTAGAGTAAAACTCCAAGGCTAGAGAAATGGTACCAGAAGGGAAAAACACATCAGTAATCAGCAACACAGGAACTACTCTATGAGGTTAAATTGTTATTTTCAGGAATCAACATCCCTGTACTCTTCCCTGTTTCATGTTGCCAAAAAAAAAAAAAAAAAAAAAAAAAAATCACCACACTCAAATAACAAAAAAAGAAAAACCCAAACAAACAAAAACCTACACCAGAAAAATTATCCTTTTTGCCCCTGCTACTCCCAACCCCAGCAAGGCAAGCAATGGGTCTGCCCTACTCAGAGCACCCAGTAGAGCTCAGCTAAACCAGAATGGGCTCACTGGGACCTGGTGCTACCCAGCCAGTGGGAATTACACCCAGGAGCAAGGGGGAGCAGGAACCCAGCTGTGATCTGGATTCCCCAGCTTCTCCAGCGCACGCTGCCTTTTATCCAGGGCTTGTGGCAACTCCACAATTAAGAGCTTAATGCACGTAAGCTATACTTTGCAAGCGAAACATTATTCATTAACAAATCTGATTAAACTGCTAATGCAGTGAGCACCAGCACAAGTTCAGAAAGACAAATAGTCTCAGTGGTGCAGTGTTTGTGAGGAACGTTACCCGTAAATGGATTTTAACTATTTAAATTGGCTTCTGTTCAGAAACTATGAAAAGACACAATGGGGCACAGAACACTTCATTTAGCTTACTGTGCTTATTGTGAGGGGAAAAAACCTACAGATTATGACTTCAGAACAGTAATAAGCATAATTCTGCAAAGATATCTGTATTGTAATCCTAGATTTAAAAAAAAAATCCCCAAACCACCACCACCAACAACCCCCAATCAACCTTTTTTTCTTCCCCAGCAGCACTTTACTGATTATTAAAGACTTGTTGGTAAACTGGTATTTCTTACTATGTGTAGAGCATTTAAAACTCATTGCATATAGACTAAGTCATGTTAAAATCCTGGATTTCACAAATGTACACTGTGGCTTTGCTGCTGTACTGGTAAGATTGTTATGCTTTCATCCCTTTATAAGCATTGTGATATTTCAGATTGTGGAGGCAAGTTGGTACAAGAGAATTTTAGCTTTTATCTTTTTACTAAGGGTATATTTTCACCATTTTGGCAGGACTAAAAAAGAGCTCCTGCTGGCCACGACAGACATCTGATGGCTTTCTCTCCTTGCATGCGCCTACTTTTCATATTTGTTTTCTGAAGCCTGGTATCAAATCCTGTAAGTGAGTAACTCTGAGGCCAATACATGCAAATAAACCAGTCTTCTCCAAGTTAATAGCTACTCCTGCTGGATTATGCTCCTGCTAAATATAGGTCCATTTTGAGCCCTTTGAGAGGAACCTATTTCTTTGCATTCAGACACCAAGCCCTTATCTCCAGCTCTCCGGTTCCCCAGGGAACAGCCGGGGCAGGGTGCAGCAGCCCGTGGTGCTGGCTGTCCCAGGAGATGCTGGCACTGGGTTTTATTGCCTTTCTTTGATCCCCATTTGTGCAGCAGTAGGTACAGAGCATTGACCTCCTGAGCTGAGCTATGCTAATACGGCCAGGACATTTCAGTAATTATTTCATTGTATGACCAAGAGGTTCTTTTATGACTGAGAGCTCGGATTGCTTCTGTACAATGTCAGCCCACTGAAATGCATGTTCTTGTATAACCTGAAAAATGAAGAGTTTAAACCCCCCCAGGTGGGGTTTTTTTGCTCTTCCCATTTATCTTTTACTTCATTCTTTAAAACTCAAGATAAGCCCCAAACCAAAAGTCCTGAGATCAATAGGAGTTTTGACTAAATCAGAACTGTAAGATTTGGCCCATGATTTCCAGAACTATTCTTGCAGCCTGAGAAATATTACCAGTCATGTCTCCCAGTGATAATGAGCTGTGTAAACACACTGTTTACAGTGGCCTGATAGAAACTTTCCAATATAAATTCAGCATCTTTTCCTCTTATAGAAGCCTATTTCATACATTCAAATCTTATTTGATGGCAGTCAGAACCAAGCAGTTTAGAATTTCTGAAACATCTATGGAGATAGAAATCAAATGGTGCTCAAGCTAGTTAATTAAAATATTTCAGAATCTTTCACCGGCGGTGTCAAGCTGTTTGGTTAAATGAAGAATTGAGAGACTAACAGAGCAGGTGCTGCTGCAAGCACAGATTGCCGGAGAAAATGACTTTATAGAAGCCTATCAGAAGTACTCTGACTACAGGATCTAATAGAGAGGGCAGCGTATGCTCATTGCTTCTCATTACCTGATTGTGAAATCTTTAGTTAAGGAGAGCTCTCATTGAAGTCAACAGGGATTTTCCCAGAGTAAGACTGCAGGATTGGGACCACACTGTGCCATTATGGTAGATATCACAAAGACCAGGCTGCTTATATTACAGTTTTCAACAGCAGCATCTGATCTGAAGCCAAATGAATTTAATAGAACAGTTCTCATTGATTTCACTGCAGACCAGATCAGGAGAAGAGTCACCACATTACTGGTTCAGGATGAAATAGTAGAACGAAGCATCCTTGAAGTTGTTTAACAGGTTGTATATATATATGTTCCCGCCCCTCCCTTAAAAAAAACCCAAAACAACAAAGTAAGCATTTATTTAAGGAATATCAAATGATAGCACGGAAGGGAAAAATCTAGTAGTCAGCTAGAATAATGTGAATGGACTCCTGTTTGGTATTTCAGGGCATCATTTATTTATTTTTAATGGGAAAAAAAATGTTAGAAAGGTCAGAAGCAAACATCTGCACACCACTGCACACCTGAGCAGTACCACTGAAGTCAATGATTCTCAATCCTAGTGCAGAAAGACTAAGGCCAAGGCTTACGATACCAATTGTCCAAGACCTGTTTTTCTGGAAGGTCTCTTGACCCTGGGCTCTGGAGGACCCCTTTGAAATCACTGTCAGTGTATGTGAGCAAGAGTATTTGCCTCAGTCAGCAGTTGCCAGGACAGAAGCCTTAGTCTGTATTATCCTGGGGGCAGAGGGTGTAATTTATCTGTATTTGTACAGTGCGTATGTATACAAGGATGCCCCAGTCCTATAAGTAACAGCATAAAAACAAGCAACACATATAAATTACCTCAAGTCCAGTGAGCAGATTATTTAAATAGTCACATATCACTCCTTTCCAGATAAACTAAGAGGAGAGAAATTGGAGGACGTTTAAAAGAACTTTTCAGAAAACATTTACTTTAGGAGGAAACTTTCCCAAATGTTTACTTTCTCACTGTGCTCTTGAAGTGCAATCCCATTTTTGTACTCGCCCTAATAAAACTGACAACCAAGATAAAGCATTTTACTGTGTTGAACCTGTTTTTTTCCCAGTGAACTAACCTCCTTCTGGAAGTTCATCTTTACGAAGATGGATGTGCTATCTCTTTCCTATTGGTGCAATTTTGTGTTAGTATTTATTTTTTGTGTTGCCCCAGAAGACTCTAATTTTACATGGGGAGAAGAGAGACAGATACTAAGCAAGGAGTGCCAGAAAGACGGACATGCAACAATGAAGTTTCTTTTTTCAACTTATCTGTGCATTATCATAAAGGAACCAAACCCACATCTAGTAAAGAGTACACCTAGTGTCAACTGTACTGCTTGATATACACATGGAACAAATGCAGATATAGCTACAATTGACAAGAATCGTCTTGTAGAGGATTTTTTTTTTCTTAACAATAAGATGGAAAGATAATTCTACCTTAATACATATTCTGTGTTTGCAAATGCATTATTGTGTGATCAATGTTCACTTCCCAGTCTCCCTAGTACGCATTACTGCCAGTTACCATCTCTCTCAAACGAGCACACCAGTCAAGACTGGCTTTACAGATGAACTTCTTTATTTTTCAGAGGCAATCTGTCCTTCTAGTTCCCCCTCCCCCCCATCAGATTTCTTTTGGAGATGAAAAGAGCCTTTCTCAGAAATTGTTTCCTTTCCATCTCAGTTCCTTTCTAATAGGAGATGGCCGAGTTGAGAAAACTTCAGGAAGGATATTGAACTAGAGTCAGGAACTTGAGATTCCCTGTGCCTCTGTTTCACCACTTGCCAGCTACTACAACACTGAACTATCTTCCAGGCTTAGTTCATTATATAGAAGTATTTCTGTGAGAAGTGGTAGAAGCACATATATTGTTTTGGTATCACTGCCATTTTAAGACAACTCTTAGTGAAAGTTTTTCCTCCCTCTCCTGAAGAGGGAATGAATAAATACAACTGCCCTCCTAGATGGATTTTCCTCGGGCAGTAAACCTAGACTTTCTGCACCAAAATACCTGAGCGTCATGATCTGATATGAAAGGACCAAAACTAGATGGATGAGAAGCAATAACAGATTAAAGCCTCTGTGCACATATAATTGGGACAAAGAGCCACACGAGTAAGGATTACACATGCATGCATAATAATATTTTCACCCAGCGATTACTGTGGAGAAAGCACTGCCCATCTAGATCTGTAACAGCTTCTGTGCGTGCACACAAAGCATTTACATTCTGCCTTGTTGATGAACAGGCACGGAACAACCTTTTTTTTTTTTAAAAAAAAAAAATCACTGAAGAGGACAAAAAAAGCATATGCTAAGGTATGATTGACAGCCGCCATAATGGACTGTCATGTCAAAAGAACTGCCTTGCTAATTCTCTTACATAATGAGCTAGATGCTCGGCTCTCCTTGCAAGTTTGATTGTGCACCCTTCCATCAATCTTACCGACATCTTGGCATCTAAAATACAGCAAAACCACTTAACAAGGGCTCTTTAAACAGGCAAGAGGAGGGATGTCTCTGTGTATTAAATGTGATGTGGAGGTTGCTATGGTAAATTTGAGCATGTGAACATTGCTGTGCAAAATTCCACACTGGTGGCTAGAGCTGAGGCTAGCCATGCCTCCAGGTTCTTTAAAGGTACTTGAACTGCATTATTTAAAGAAGGGGAAGGATACGGTTCTGGTGTCACTTTTATGATAGGGGGGGAAAAAAATGCCTTTGTCTAATGCTCTTTTTTTGTGTGTACCGTTCCCTGGGGTGTTGATGAGGAGTATCCAAAATGGATTGTACTGTGCTCTCTTTGCAGTTTTCAAGTATGGGGCTCCATCCCCCAGACTCCTTCAGTAACTAAGACTGGCAAGATATATACATTTTTCTTTCTCTCATTTTTTTTCCGCTTCATCTGGTTGTCACCGTTACATAACGCTGCCAGTTGTAATTGCAGCTCAATGGCGTTGTTAAGCAACTCGGTTAGCTTTATTTATTGAATTGAAAATTCCCATATAGGTGTCGATTATCTGCCCTTGAGTTCTGATGATTATAGCTTTAACTATTGGCACTTTCTTTATTACCAGGGCTCTGACTTCCCATTTTGCTTGTTAAATTTATAATCCACAGAGCCCCTTCAGCTGTGAACTGCTCCCTCCCTAGCAATTGTAGATTAATTGCCAACTCCACCCCAAGGCCCTGTAGTGGAAGGGGATTGAACTGCACATCACAGAGTGAAGTTTAGTGTGCAAACATTTACTAGGATTTACTGTTCTCTAGGTTATTTCATATTTTCCTTTTAGAAAAGAGTTCCATGGGAAACCTCCTGGTTCCCCAGCTCTATAGTAAAATTTCTTAGATCTAGTTTGTTCCTTTTTTGTCGTTACTACTCATTTATGATCACAAAAGCACCAAAATGAGTAACATACTACAAGCTAACTGATATCTCCACCATGGCCCAGTACCTCAGCAGCACATAGAAGCCACCACCATTATTCCTACTATTTTATCCAGTGACTTCAGAGCTGTTCAGGGATTTACTGTTTCAGCTTGTTCCATTTCTTTATTTCTTCTTGCTCACATATATCAGTTTTAAACATCAGTTTAGTCTATGCTCAATACATCTGCCTTTTGCTTTTGGTCAAGAAATTACAAAATTCCCCTCTACAAAGAATAATTTTTTGCACGTGCAATTCCTTTATTCTCACTTTGCCAAATCAAGCTTGCTGGCAGAGGATCCTGGTTTGACTGAGCACAAATGCTGATCTGACTGTTCAGTACAATCCTCACATAGTTATTTTCAATCATTCCCAAACTTCTCTCTTTCAAGCACTTGGTTGGTTTCCACTTTCAGAGTTTTTGTGCAATTGCCACCTAACACCAGAGCCTTCTCTATGTTTTGCTTTAAACATGTTGAACAGGACCCTCAACTTCCTGCAGCTTGGAAACATTTTCTAAGGCACCCCAGTAGCTCCAAAGATCAAGCCCCTTCTATGTATAGCAGTTCTGGTCATAGCAGCACCAACTCCGTCTCATCCAGCCAGCCTCTGTAGCATTCACAGTCAAATACCAGCCCACAGAGAAACTATTTGATACCCGAAGCACCACATCACTTCCCTTCTCAAACAACTTTCAGTACAATACTTGTTTTGCTAGGGTTTCTTACTCACCTTATGCTCCTCATCTTTCCTCCTGCAGTTCCAGGCTCCTCCATTGCTCTGAGTTACTTCCCTCACATTCAGCCTTCCTCTCACCATTGCAGACCTACAGCCTCTTTCCCAAGCAGCACCCAGGCCTCATAGCTTTGCCTTCCTACAAGACCCTCCCTTATTTGTCACAGCTGTTGCTAAATTAATGCCTTGAATGTTCAATTAGTAGAATTGCACCAAGTTATTTAAAAACTTGTGGCTGTATCTTGGAAGTTTGTGGGGGCAGAGGTGACTTTCTGAAAGTATAAACAGAAGTGGGGAAGTTATCAAGTCCATTTTTTGAACATAAAACTTTGTTAGCTGTCCATTGTTTCCTTAACACCTCTGATAAACTTTTTTCCAGTATTTCTGTATGGATTTTTCAAAGTCTGATTTGGCCACACACGTGTTTGGTTCACTTATGAACACATTAACTTTATCAGCAAATTATCATCTTCTTTGGTAACAAATTCATCCTCTGGGATCCTGAATCCTGCTCCAGACAATCTAATATACAGCACAAGTCTTGCCCATCCTGCACCTATCAGTTCAATACGGGTGAGATATTTGCATTGGCACTGGGATGGAATTTGGGGTGGGGAGAATATTTCTGTGATGAAGGCATGTGCCAAGGACTCTGCTCAGCTCTTGATTCTATCTATCACAGGCTTTCTCAGTGATCTTGGACACTTTGCTTTATTATTACACGACAACTTCCTAGCTGTAAAATAATGAGGATAATAATCCATTTGGAATGACCAGTGTTCATGGGGTTGTGAGGAAAGAGCTATAGACAGGTAAGTAACTACAAAGATAAAAACATTTTTGCTCTCATAACTTGGAACAGGTATTTTTCCCACCTACCCTTCTTCAGAGTACTTGAAAGTGAGAAAAGGATGGGCCAGATAGTCTCAGAGAGAGCATTTCTCCATGTTTTTTACAGTATCTCATTCCAATTGTCATTCAGGGAATCTTCCCCCCACCCCCCCCACCTTGTGTATCTGTTCTACTTCTAGCTTTGTAATCCTGAGTTCAAAAACACTTCCACTCTCACTATTCAGATGGTTTTGTGTTTCAGAACTCCAGACATCAGCAGTATATGACTTGTAACATGACATTTAATATATTTTTACATGTAAGTTTGCTCTATGGGGCTTTTAAAATTGCTTCTAGTAAGGGCAATGTCTTAAGAGAAAAAAACCTTTCATGTCTATCTTGCTTTGTAAAACCACCTCTCTACTTTCTTGCAATTCTGTATTTTTTTCTACAGCAGTACAGATTAATGGATGTGTTTTTTGGTTCTCAGAAAGATCTAATCATAGCATGGGAAGAGAAGCCAGGGAGAATCCTCTGATCAGCCAACTCTCCTTAAATCAAATGCTCTCTGTTTGGGAACATCTGCCTTAAAAGATACCACCTGTTCATAAAACAATACCAATAATAAAGTGCTAATATGTCAAATATTGCCAGGAATGTTTAAAAGTTCATAACAGTCATTTCTTGTGAAGTAACTCGGTTATAAGTTCAAGCTGAAAATAACATTCAAAAGCCAGAGCTAGTGCATCTGCTTCTGTGGTTGGTATGACAGGATGGTGCATATACAGCCATGAGCACATTATAACATTTGATATTTTTAATCAAATCCCATTTTAAGGTGTGATGTGTTTCACTCTGCTAAAGGTCATTTTAGTTACAGTAGCATTAAGGGTTTTCAATAAAACATTTTAAATGCCAGTTATATAACTGCTTTTAAAACATTTAACAGCCACATTGGTTACATGACCTGAGACAAAGGATATTTTCTCAGCACTTTGATATATTGTGGAAAGATTATCCTTATGGGAACGTTCAGTTCCATAATGGCCTCAGGTCATCCCATAATATGTGGTGGAGGGTTTTTTTTTTTTTCACCAAAACAATAATTGCTAATGAAGACAATGGTGATGGAAGTTCAATGACATGGCAGAGGATAGAGACTGTAGTCAATAATAGCAGCAGACACTGGCCGCTACAAGAAGTTCATCAGCATTATTCAAGGACAAGAAGATGGAGCAATAAGGAGTGAACATATCAACCTGTGTCTTAGTGCTTCACTGTACGTTAAACAACTCGGATAAACAGAAGTTCTTTCCTCCCCTGCATCTCTAAGATCATTGCACCATTAAAATATGATCTATAATAGGATATAAGATGTATAGAATATAATATAGGATATATAGGATATAGTTTCAGGTCTTGATACCCAGGTGTACCTGGGCACATACAGAGTTATACCACTGCACACCTCTCCTTTAGTCCTGGGACAAGGGGATGCTGTAAGATGAACAAGCTCCATTTGATGCACAGGAGTCTCATGCCAGATCCTATTATTGCGAGTAGACAGCTATTTCTTGTGTGCTCCTCTACAGGAAAATATCTGGAGCAGCATTTTCAGCTGTGTCATCTCCCCTGCTAGCACTCTCAGATTCTGTATCTCATTCCCAGACCCAGCAACCTTTTGACTCAGAAGTGAGACTCCACATGGCAGATCATCATGAGCCAGTGAACAGGACACACTCCTCTGTTTCTCTTATTTTTCTCTTTAGATTTTGAGTTCCTGTGGTTAAAGCCGCCCTATTCATGTGTGGTCCTGGACTGTGTACCATGCCTGGGGTTGGCAGGTGGTTCAAGTCATGCTTGTAGACTTCTGCCTCCTCAAACCAAAGCAAGCAGCTCTTGTCTAGCAAACTATTACTGAAAGCAAAAAAAATTTAAAAATTAAACTTCCTTAAGCCTCCTTTTTTAAAAACAAAAACAAAATCTGTTTGAAAAATGAAATAAAAATGGTGTATCTTGTATTTTCTCTTGCTATCAGCATGAGGTACTAGATGACCCTCTGAGGACCTGTCTAGCCTGAATTATTCTAAAAAAAAAGTGTGCATTTCTTGAAAAGCAATGTAAGCAAAAGACACAGTGACAATCCTTTTTCACAACTCCTAGGCATCATGTCTTTCTCGGTGACTTCAAGTCGTAATGAAATTAAGAAGTCACTGTGTTTCAGAATAATATCTTCCACAGCCAATTTTATCATGAGCCAATGAAATAAATGTTTCCAAAGTGAACAGCTGGCATCTCTTTTCATAAAAGATTCCCTTTTAGAACACTATTTCCAAACAATATTACAGTGGCTCCATTCACATGGCTATAGTTAAGACTGTGTCAATACTTTTCTTATAAACCTTGTTTTTCAAGGGTTTATAACTTTACAGCTGAGCCATAATTAGCCAGGATTTGAGTTACAGCACAAGAGTTCAGTCTGTCTGTGAGGACATTTTTGCTAATATTAATATAATCAGTTTTAAATCATAGAAGAGTAAAACATAGTTCTTTATATGCATAAAAAGGGTTCTTGAACATTAAACAGCTTTGATTTAAAAAGGAATTTTTGGCAAGTGATTATAATATGATCTCCATCTTTTTTGTCCTTTTAAAAGAAAAAGAGCAAAAAAAAAGCTTTAGAAACTCATTTTGACAAACATATGGAAATACAAAATTAAAGTTGACGGTCTCTCCTTAATTTATGCTGTTATGAAGAACAGGCACAATAGTCTCATTAAAAGGCACAGAATCAACCAAAGCTCATATTCTGTGGATTTTCTCAGTTCTTACTTTAGTCTTGCTGCCATGTGACAGCATCAATTTTTAGTACCTGATACCATTTTGTTTGAGTATTTTATGACAATACCAATTTGCACCCTGCCTGTCACTTCAGTCTTAACTATTAGTCCATCCTTCTGCGCTCCTTGTTTCCAATGCCATTCTTAATTATAATGCAAAACAAACACCTCCTGTTTCCCTTTCTAGTCATACTAAACTGTAGTCCATTGTGAGCCCAACTCACCCTTTCAGCATGAGTCAGCTCTCATTTCTGTTCATGGAGCTCTCCTGATGCATCAGGATTTCAGTCAGAGAGCCATATTTGGTTCACTCGGTGTATATCTCTGGATATCCCAAAAGAGCTAATGAAGTCCCATGAAACGAGGTTCAGAAATTCATGTCTTTATGCAAAAACTAATTTGTTTGCAAAAACTCGCCCTTTGTATCATAAATTATTCTGAAAAAATATATGCAATAAGAAAATGGAAAAGACACGCAAAAGTTGGTTACTCAAAATGTGTTTTTCTAGTAGGTATGAACTGTTACAAAAGAAATAAATATGACAATGTGGAAAGCCAGCAGCAAAACAAAGCCCTAGGATGGCTGCTTTCCAGGAACTTTATTCTTTCAATTTACTCCCCTGCCCAGCTCTTCTCCTCTGTGGTTTTGCTTTGGACCTGAATCTCCTGTGACAACTTCCGTGTCAGAGTCCCATGAGCACCCTAAAACCTTGCTCTTCCTAACCTTTAAGTTTCTAGATTTACCCCTCCCACACTGATCATATTTGAATCATTCCTTTTCATGCAGACCTTGGGCTCCTGTGCAGAAAAGCTGGGTGCTCATTTCTAAACCAAACCAAAGAATCATCCAGAAGGGCAGGAACTGTGTGTGACAGACTCACCTTAGACCAGCGCAGATGCAGAGAACCATATATTGATGTCAAAAGCTTCATCATCGTCAGCAATATAATGGTTCAAGAAAATCTATGATCTCATTTGCCAGAGTGCAACTGGTTCTGTTTCTAACTGGTCTTGTTCCTGTTGCCACCCGTCTCAGACCTCTCATCGTAAGAAAGCCCAAATTTCTCACTAGATCTCAAGCTCAAATGGAAGTCTAGCTCATGTTTTATAATTTCTTCTGCCTTCCCTCTCTTCTCCCTGCCACTCAACTGAGCTAGTGTGCTCCCAAAGACTTTATGGTCCTAAAAGACCAAGAAAGAAATAGTGAAAGAAAAAATAGTGAGAAAATGCTCCCAGTCACATACAGGATGGGTATAACCAAGGGCCTCATTCATAGACATTCAGAACTGACCTTCTGCATTAGTAAAACCACATCACACCCCTTCCCCTTTCTTCCCTGTGCTATGAAGACACTGTCAGTGATTTCCTCCTTCTTCCCTTACCAGTTAGTTCTTCATACACCCTGAGTTTGGTAACATAATTGTTGTTAAGCTAGGAAACTTCTCCTAAATAGAAGGATAATGAGGGTGATTTGGAAAGATGCTTATTTTAGCTTAACGTGTTATCTCCAATGATGATGAACAGAGCACAAAGGATAGAATTTCACCTCGGTGTTACAACATTGTGGAAACAAACACAAATCTTGTTAGAGTGCAAACAGCAGCCACAGAGCTCTCCTTGTTATCCTTGCTGACTGATCTGTATGATAATTGCAGGCGAGGATGGCTGTATCCCTCTCAGGCCAGAGTTAACCATATTATACAGTCAGAAGCCTTACTGAATTCTGTAGCCATCACCCTGCACAAAAACATGAAGTTAAAATTGTTTCTTCAAATTCAAATGGGATCAATACCTCTCAGGAGACAGATGGGGTTTTCTTTTCTACACTGAAAAAAGAATCAGTGTCTGGAGTTCTGGCTTGAAGTATTCATTCAGCTAGAGAACAACACCAGGAAAAATCAGCAGAGAGTGGGCACCTGCTCTTTTCCTTGATCAGCTCTGGATCTTAGAATTTGATGTTTTATACAAAGGGAGCTTGCTATTGCTCTTGCATACTGCTTTTAAAACTACACAGTCTGGCTCAGGAAAGAAGGGCATGTTTATTCTTTTTTGGAGCTCTTTCATTTTTACTTGTAGCTGAATCCTCTAGGTCAATTGTATCTGCAGGGGTGGGAGAGGAATTTAATTGCTTTTACTTGCTACCTTCATCTCAGGGTGACCAGTCCATTAATAATGCACAGGAAGCAACCAGGAAATGCATGGTAGATTAGGGATTAATTGATATTTGGAAAGATTTCAATCCACATTTGAAGGAAAAGGTTATGCACTGTAGTCCAGCTCTAGTTACTATTTGCATTTGATTATTTTATTATTTCTTACAGCCTTTTTTCTTCTGGTTTTAGATCTGTTTCCCCCTTTTCTTGTAAAAGTCCAACCACGCTTTTACAAATTTTTAATTGTTTGTTTCTTGCTAGAGATATTTGTTACATTTCTGATACATGCCACCCCATATCAAATAAACACATACATTTCTCTGTATTTTCCCGTAAATATGCTTTTTTTCTGCACTGAGACCACCCACAGTTCCTTTATGAACCATCTGACTTTCCAAAATGTTATTGATTTCTGTGCTTGGAAGTTACAAGATTAATAGCTTTAGAAGCAGAAGTCTTTCAATTCTTTCACCAAATAGGTGCTGCAAGCTTGCTTCAATGCCTGCTGATGTGTTTCAGCACATGATTTTAGTAAGAAACATGAGCAAGGCAGTTCTCAAATCAACAAGGCACTAAAATACAGGAAACAGATGGGTAATTCCAGTGATGTCAGGGCAGGAAGGTATGATTTAGTTGGTTTGAAAATGATGAGCCTGACACCTCGACTTGTTTGCCTGTGCTGCCCCACAGAAATGACAATGGCTTCAGCAACTTCTTTAGCAGTTTTAAAGGCTGCAGAACAGCTAATATGGGCTCCATAAAAACAGTAACTACTGGTAGCAGAACTTGACTTTAGATATCAGGAGCAAGAGACAATGTGAAAAGGACAGAAGACCCAATAGAAAAGATATATTAGATTCTTTTAAGACCTTGAGAAATTCACCATCTTTTCCCAATGATAGTTACTTTAAAAATAGACTAAAGTTAGAAATATAACATAAATGTCCAGTTACAAGAACTTTAATAATGTTAGGTGAATTGGACAAAGACCTTTTCAAGACCTCTGGAGTTACAGCAGCTTTTATGATGGTATTTGAATTTGAGAGTAATGGAATCTGCTAAGCAGTTAAAGCCAGACAATTTGGAAGAGTTTCAAGGCTGCTAAATGCACGCCACAGAGAGACACTGACGACTGTTAAATCTGAGTGGCCATCTCAATTTAGTATTAAAATGGCAAAGGAGAGGTAGACCTGCATTTTGTATGTTTTACCATGAAGCATTTGGAATACTGGTCATGGAAACACTTAAGTTCTTTCCTTATAACACTCTGGAAGCAGAGCTAGACTTGTCACAAAAGTGTGTTAAGATACAGTATGTGAGTAAAGAAACAGGGACAAAGACTCTCTTTTGCAGTAGTTAATTTGGGATTGGAGTTCACCTCCCCGTCACTTAGAGAGACTGAATGTCACATCATAAGTGACTTTCCTAGTTCACAGTGAGCGTTTTGCACCCCAAATGCAGTTCTGTTTCTCCTTTGCTATTTGGCAGACCAAGAGAAAGGGAAAGTCATTGAAATATAGCTCAAGAAGATGCCCTGGAGGAATCTTTGCTCACCTCACCACATCATGGTGATAACAGCTGCTGAAAACGCCACATTTTTTCCACTCCAGGCCTGAATTTTATTCAAAAGTCTAACGAGTAAGAACAGTTAAGTAGCATATCCTGTATTAAAGTATTAAATTAAAAATATATGCTATTTACAACAATTGTTAAAAGCTGTTTTCAAATCCCTTCAGTATTTTTCATCCATAGAGGTATTTGGGGAATTTTGCTAATTCTGGTTTTATTAACATATTTGGTAAAGGTTATCTGAGTTTCACCTCTTAATCTAGGAGAATTTGCAAGGGCTATCTGCTGATTTATCTGCTTTGACTGATTAAATAAATGAAGAAAGAATTGCAAAATGTAGTGGTGTCACAATGGGGTAGTTATGCTTTCTTTTAATTAAAATCAGGGTCTAAAAAAATACTTTATTCAGTGGCCATCTACCTGGGCATGCTTGGCCTAGTTTCTTCAAGTACCTAGAGATTCAGCTGGTCTTCATTTGCTCAATCTGCCAAATCCGCAGACCTGCATTCTGTGTACAGCTCAGGCTTCAGGCACATTTTGAGCCAAAAGAATCTGAATTCACTGGTCACAAGCATTTGTGTAAGGCCTGTATTGCTTTTATACAAATCTGCTCTTTCTACCTCTGCTCTACTTTCCACAACTTTCAGGCTCTGCAATTCAGCTTCCCCTGCAACATTTGAGGCTCCATGAAACTTCCATTTCTTTTTTACTTTCTGTCTAATCTCTGCAGGAGCCTGGAGCTAGTCATGTACAAATCTCTAGCCTCAGTGAGTTCTCCGTTAAAGGGGAATGACCAAGAATCATCAAAAACTAATGAAACTTGTGAAATCATCACAGCACAAAGCAATACAAGTTCTACTGAACAGGGGCATTACAACTTAAATAGCATTACCTTACCTTTGGTGAAATTCCCAGCTACATGGTTTATGGCTGTGCCCCTGTTCTTAGCCGTGCCCAACATATCCTGGGTTCTGCTGGAGGAAGTGAGGCTTCTTGCAATCACCAATCAAATAAATCTGAGTTTCCATCATAGCTTATTTTCCATTTTAGTTGGCAACGATCTCATCACTCTCAAAACAGCTACATATTGCCTTGGAGACCAACAGGTTACCTGGATGTTGCTAGGATGCACCGTTTGCCCAATTCTCTCTCCTTTTTCTCAGTCACATTGCCCACCCCCTGTGCTGCTAAACCATTTGGACATTGCCTAGGGTAGGTATCCCAGTGCTGGGAAGTCCTTAAGTAGCCAGCTGGAAAGTCAGTTTAAGGCAGCAGGACACAGACAGTAGTGGAGGTCAATCTCTGTTTCTAATTATCAATACAGAATTTGGAAGAGATTTTAAACATATTCTGATATATATTCATTTACTATGGACAGGGATACCATAGCACCATACTATCTACCTTACAAGCATTCCATCTCGTAACGTATTGTGCTTCTCTTGAAATGCTGAACAGTTAGTGTATGCATATGCATTTATGTTCCCTAGAAGGCCTGCGCTGGTCTTTTGTGGGAAATGTTGCAAAAGGACCAAAAATGAAGTTGATGAGAAGCTGAGAAAAGCAGGCAGACAGGGTTATATATGGCTAAACTGAGAGGGGATGTGAAAGACAGAAAATATCCACGATCTAAACTTCTATACAACCAATGGAGCTGATGTGATTGAACTGTATTAACGGCAGCGGTGAACAGCTGCGGTGGGGAAGCCTTCACTGGTACTAAGCAGCAAGGAGAAATGGAGTGAAGAAACTTGAATGAACTGGGCTGAAAAAAAAAAGTAGCCCAACTACCCTTCCCTTCCTAATCATAATGTTTTAATACAACAGAATAAAGTGGAATATAAAAAGGTAACGTGAATTTTCTTCAAGGACTTGTTGAAAACTATAATACAGTATCTTTGTAATTTACTGGTAATATGTACATAATGTAAAAGATCAGGAGCAGAGAGTACTATCACTATATTTGGAGATAATGGTGCTTTTCTTTCATAGGCTTGATATAAACTTTGGTTACATAGCATTTCTTTAATTTGCTGCTATTCAAGAAAACCCTTAGAGCACTGCAGCGAGCAATGCCTCTCTTTTACATTTGCATTTTTTAATTTGCATTTTTTAATTTCCCAGACTACAGCTCCACACCTACACAGGCTTCCCCTGTGGGAGGGAAGAGAATATTTTTCAGTATGAATGATACTGTTTCTCTTCTCAAATAGCTGTGGTTATTAATTCCAGAGATTTACAAAAATCACTTTGCTGCTGTATCACTTAAGTGTGGAGTTTTTTTCTAACTAACATCAGATGCCAATCTATTGCTCCACTGGTACTCATTTTAAATAGGGCAGCCAAGCAAAAAGTTCAGACTGCTGAATGCCTAGCTGCCGTTCTCAGCAGCCTGCTCTTGCATTCCTTGCATACCCCAAAATGCCACCGAGTTCAGGAGGAGTCTGGTGTTTGTAAAGGAAGAGCCATTATGTCCATAATACATCAAGCCCCCCATGGCACACTAATGTCAAGAATCTAGACCAGGTTACTCAGCACAGCAGACGTTAGGATCTCTTATTTACTTACCTCCAGGGACCAGTTTAGTAGATACCTTTCAAACATGTGCTAAACTCCATGTTCTAGCAGCTAGGGTATTTGCCTGTCATCTGGGTGATCAGCATTTTAAACCCTACTCTGCCTCACTTGGATGGGGACCTCAACCCAGATCTTTTGCATCTCTTAAGAGGGTCAGGCTCTTCTCAAGACAGAAGGGTTATGAGGGGAAGATCCTGTAAACCAACGGTTACATGAAGCAGATGACAAAGTCAGGATATCTCACCAAGTAATTCTTTCAACTGCTGGTATTTCACTGGGTATGCAAATTGGAGCAGTGTCACTGGAAGAGATTGAAAATGCCCACAGCACTCAAAAAGCCTGGTGGGAAAGCCCTTTCTGAGATATTGGAGACCTAAATTTAATTCCGAATGCCAGATTCATCTGAGGGACATTTAGTTTCCCATTTCCTAGAAGATGCCCAAGTGAAATAAGAAAAAAGAAATGGTCCCTCCCTCACTCTGTTTTGATAGGGAAGGGTCAACTCCTTTCGGGTACCTAACTTCAAGAGAAACCTCAGAATCCCAGGAGACAGCTCTGCACTCAGAGGCCAGACTGAAAGGCTGTCCTTCCCCAGGACATCTCCTGACCCTCTCACTAACTGCCCCGCCGTTTGCTGGCTCCTGGGACCAGCGTTTTTGGGTGCCCAGCCTGCCTCCTGCTTTGCAGGCAGAGTCTGTGCCTGAGTTGGATTTCTAGATCTAACACAGTCTCTTTGCTCTTAAAAACCTGGGACGCTAAATTTGAGGCATGACACAAAGAGGGAAGACAACAAGAAAAATTAGACCTGGAAAAGAGATGGCAACAGCAGGGCAATGGCTTTGTTAGGAATTTTAGCCAAGTAGTAAAGCCTGCCTATTGGGGAGTGACTGTCTCCAAAACGACTCCATCCAGAGGCTGAGGCAACAAAACAAATTATTTATTTGACTTTCTCTATTCAGGAACTTGCAATAGAAAATTTACAAACACAGCATGTCTTCCCAAGACTGAACGTTTGCTCACATAATAAGGTGGGAAAAAAAAAAAGAACTTGGAAGACTTTATATAACAGCACCATCTCATGACACCTGCCATAACAATATTTTATTTGTCAGTCTTTTCTCATCCTGTGTCTCTTGGAGCTTGACTAGGTTACTGCATCAAAGGGAAGGAGTAATTGTACCATTTCAGATAAAAGAAAAAGAGAGAAGTATGCTGTACACAATCTGCTCATCATGTCACCTCACAGTTACATTAACCAAACAGGCAACACGACTACAAAAAATACACAGTGATATAATACAGCAAACCATGTAAACTAGAGCTTCTTCTCAGGTATGGTAAAAAATGCTCCATTCTTATATGGTATCTATAATTCAAAATGCTTTACACAGATTAATTAATATAACATACTTTATGCACATCAATACATTGAGGCAGAGAAAGATTAAATAAATTACAAAGCACAAAATTTAATAGGCACAGGAAGTGGCAGAGCCATAAACAACACAGAACTCCTGGATTCCAGCATAAAGAAAAAAAAAAAAAGCCCTATTTGAATGCAACTATTTCTTTTCCCTTGTATGTGTTTCAGGCAGCAAGTTCTGCTGTGCACAGCACTGAGCACATCATCAGCTCTTTGCAAATACTGACCTGAACAAATAATATTAACTATAAACCCACTACCATGTCCTAAACCACTAAATCTACTGACATTTGAAACCTTCATATTTAACTGACTTTGGTAAAGATAATTCTGAAAGCACTATCTTGGTACTAATTAATATATAATAATAATAATCATGACTAATAATGCTGCTTTAATAAGGATTTAATCCTACAGATCATTTTTATGAAAGCACTTTGATAATAATGATTATTTGTTCTTACAGTGCATTTTTCATGCTAGCAACTTCAAGTACCCTGATGATTAATAAAACTAGAGAAATTGAGAGATATATAAAATAACAAGCTTATGAGACTGCCAATGTGCCGATCTTATTAAATAAACATTAACAAAAAATAAATCTGTAAAAGAGATTCTCTTGGGAGAGGGGAAAAATAAAACAATACACAAAAAAGCCCTTGAGGCTATGTCAGCAGGACTGAATTGACCTGTGTATCAATGTCATTTCTATTGTCACTCTAGCAAACAAAATAAAATAATAAATAGCACTTAGTGAACTGTGGACGAGGTTGTCAGCTGGTATAAATAGGTGCATTGGCATTAATCTAAAGCAGCTGTGCACCTGGCCCTACAATTTCAAAGGGCTGCATAAACCTAAGGAAATACCTCATATGTCTTGTCCATGGTGACTTCCGTGCACAGCAGAGAAAGGACACATACTGTCAATGTTCACGTACTCTGGTGATACTTGAGGTACATACATGAGCTACTTTACTGGATGAGGCATACTGAGATCCGCTAAGGGCTTTTTTGTCTGCAGTGTTTAGGATTTAAGTTCAGTAGAGGTGCCTCTTGCCTTCTTCCTCTCATCTTCCTACTCCTGCAGGTTAAACCAAAGGCTTTGATGTGACCCAAGTCAGCTTGCTATTGATAGTCACAGTGGGTCAATAGAAAGGATTCACCTGGTTCAAAAAATTGCCCATAAGGGATCAGTTTAGCCTACAAAGCATTGCATAGGCAGCATTTTGCCAAAATAGCTTAGAAAGGAAAGCACCTGGGCTGGCACAGTTTATAGTAGTGAAAGAAATCTTTTGCAGGATGGCTTATGTAATGAGAGAAGCCTGGTTAGCAATACAGACAGTTTTTATACACTGAACTTGATCCTTCTCAAGAAGCTTTTACTGGTTGGCCTTCCCTAGCAAAGTCTTGGTAGTACAGGCCAACCTTAAGAGATATATTCAACAGCAAAGACTTCCCCTGGAAGCAGAAATTACTAGGGGGTGAGTAACTTTCTACTTAAGAGAGTCCCCTGACTTTGTTCCTATCTGGCACAGATCATTCCAATAGTAATATGAAACCAGAAAGAAATGGATTATGGAACACACAAAGGAGGAGAGAATTCTCCAGGTGGATGTTTACTGAGACATCAGATACAAATGGAAATCATCCACAGTGACTTCTCGTGGGCTCCACAGCACTGTCCACATGCTGGCGTCAGGGAAGTGGAGAAGGGAACACTGGGTTTGCTGAGGAGTTACACGGGGGTATCCAAACCTGAGGAGGGAGAAAGGGGGAGAGGAGTGAGTTTTTGGAAGAAAAGCTGAAGGAACTGATTGCAAGGGAATTTTGCAGTTCTTTCTCTTCATAATCATATTTACTTAGGCAGTTTAGGAAGTGATGGCACAGAGAGAGATATTAAAAAAACCCCAAAAAAGATGCCAGGTAAACAGAAGCCCAGCCCATGGTCAGACACGATGGTAAGAAATAGCTGGCGTGTTTTGAATACACACTATATAAACACTGTCTGAGGTTCATGGAAGTACTGAATGGAACCAACTGTCTCTTTGTTAAGGGGATGAACAATATTTCATTCCAAATAAATATCAAGAGTAGCCTCCAGCAATAGAAAGCAAATCTGAATAGGAAGAGATCTTAGCAGATCTAATACAGGCTTTCTACACTACCGGTCGATCCTTCTCCAAATTAATTTGTGAACAAAGAGAACAAAGGGCTGGAGTTTCTCTGGGGACAGTTGTATTTTCTAACTCAAGAGTAAATTATGTTGAATGAGAATACAGAGTCATAAAACATAATCAGGCTATTAGCTAGGTAAGAATTGTGGGGAAGATACAGTGCTCCATGATGAATTCCTAGTGTTATATATGATAAGTAGAGACAATAGAAATCAGTGGGAAAATTTGGCATACAGTGATTTCCTTCCCTGGGCCTCCTGCAATTTGCAGAACTCTGCAGAATTTCTCGGGCTGCTTGGTCAGCTTTCTCTTTTGCTGAAATATACTTGGATTTCAATGCTAACTACCACTGCTACTAAAGGAGAGTAGTTATAAAAGGTTGATATGCAAGAATATTTATAAATTCTGTAGCTTTCTATTTTTAGGTGTTCAATTTAAGGCTTCTGGTTGCTGCAGACATCTGTCTTGTCAGAGATTTCTCCGTGGTGCTAACAGAAGTGAAGCTGAACTGAAGACTTAGATTCATCATGAAGTGGGAACTGGGACTTTGATTCTAGAGAAAATAGAACCCAGAGGAGAATCATAAACACACATATTTTCTTTGCATATAGATGTTTTTGTTATTCCTAGGATTATCAAATAAATCTTGAAATAATCACATGAGCCAATCTGTGCAGCAATGGAAATAAATAGAAGTTTTGTTAGGGACTCCCAGCGGGATGAAGAAAAAGCCTGGCTGTAGTCAGTAAGAGCTCTCAGGACACCAGCAAGCTTCTCTGTCTGTTGGACTTGGTTGTTGCTGTTCAGCCTGATGTGAACTCCCGAGGCTTGTGTTACTTTTCACTTTGCCTGTGTTTCAACAATATACAGCCTGCTACCCATGCTTAGCCAGATGCTCTGGGTTCATGGTTCCCTGCTCAGTGCATCAATGTGCTCTCTCTCAGTTATTTTTTCATTTCAATTTATGTCAGAATATCACCTGAAATAAAATTAATGTTATCAGAAGCCCATTTGCTCAATGTTTGTGCTAGGAGACCAAAGTCCCAGACTTGAAAGGGAAACTTTTTTCTTGAAGGATCATCCCACATAACATTTTCACAAAGGCTGGAGAGTACATAATGCACAAAGCAGAGATCATGCATCCTGGAGTCTCACCAAAACCATATTTGAACAACAGACCGAAATTCAAACGAGGGAGGAAAAACCTCCTGCGTGCATGTCAGTGGGATAATCAGCATGCAACATGTGATAGGTGTGTGGCATGTTAGTTATGAAAATTCTGATAGAGAAGGCTCTAGAACAGGAGAGTCTAAAAATGTGATTATTCAGGCTATGAAGAATAGCAGGTGCTGGGAAATTCTGGAGTACATGGAAAGGATTAATAGCAACTAGCAATGCTTTTCAGAAAAATCATCCTGCTTAAGGGAAACCAGGTTTGAAAGAATCAGATTTTTAACACGTCTTGTTCAGTCAACTGAGGAAAAATAAAGCAATTGGCCAAATTACAGTTACAGTTTGCACAGGCTGGCACTGCCCAAAGGATCAGGAAATGAATTTTCAGTAACAACAGGTATACCCTGACCAAAAATGCCAGCACAGAGCTGATTCACGGATTAGAATTTGGAATCCTTTACTGGGTGAAACAAAGGCTGTGAGGCACTAAAGTCAGGCCTGTTTCACGAGGTAAGCAGTGTGCTTCTGCCATCAGCAAGGGGCAGGGCAGCCCAGGATTGCATGGAAAACAAAACGAAACTCAAGAATGAGCTGGTAAAAACTGGGAGAACAGCTTCTCATCTTGGATCCAACCACATGGTTGATTTTGATCAATTTGATTTGCATGCTGCGGCTTCTGTTAAATAGAAAAGCTGTAACAGGATATAAAATATCATTTTGTTTGTTCTTAAGGTTTCAATTTTTCCTTTTCTATAAGGTTCAAAAGAATCCTTTGCTCGTGCTATTTTGCTCACACCATACTTGAAAGCACTAAAAAGTGAACTGTTTGTTTATCCTCAGGGCAGGTGCTCTGTAGATTATCACAGCCAAGCTTTGTTGTTCTGCATTACAAAGTCTTCAGCCTTGACCTAAGAGTCAATTCTTTCTCATTTCCCCACCCCCCTAAAAAAAAAAAGAAAAAATAAATGGAAGACAGAAATCATTCTTTATTCTCAGCTGGTACTTTGTCTTGCTTTAGCAAAGCCTTTGTCATACAGACACACATACAAGTTTTCTAGTTTCCTGTACTTGACTGTTACTCAATACTGAAGCTTGTCTGGGGTTGAAATCACTGTCTTGCTACAGGTAGAAAATTAGAAGGGTAGACTCTCTTGGGGAATTCAGCAGTGTTAACTGCATGACTTGGCAATACTGAGGGGAAACCTTCCAGGTGACATGTAAGGAAATAACACACATACATCTCACTTTAATATGAAGTGAACCAGAGTGCTCATGTCTCTGCACAGTCTGTTGACAAATTTACCCGTCCCTTGGATGATGACACACAGGTGGAATTATCTTGTTCCATTATGGATCTTTGGAAAAACATCCATAACAGCAAAAGCCTGCAAAGGTGTTCTCCTCCCAGACAAATATTGTACAATTCCTAAATTCTGGAGTTACTTCAAAATAATAAATCTCTAAAAGATACAAAATGTTTTCTATTTATTGGT